>NC_053489.1:548369238-548669238 GCF_905171775.1 Rana temporaria
GCTCTCCGGTGCCTTCTTCTTCAGCGCTGGCTGCCTGCTATGTTTGTGTGTTAGCTCGATTTCAAACAGGCAGCCGGCGCGGTCTTCTGTGACGTCATCTTCTCTTCTGGTCTTCTGTTCTTCCGATGTTGCCTCGTCGCCTGTTGTCGCTGTAATGATGGAAGCGCGCCTTGCATCACATTTATATAGGCATCACCGTCCCATCATGCTCCGGTAGGTACCCACGTGGGGGGGAACCCATGCCGGTTTTGTTGTTTACAAATTGACGTGGAGTTCTCCCTCGGGAAAGCATACCAAATGCCGTCGCTGGAATGGGCCTTTACAAGGTGTTACTAACTTTACACTTTGTAAAACGAGCCCTAATTTTACACTTGCAAAATAACACTTACGGCGCAAAAAGGAAGCTAGAAAGCTTTGTGGATCGCCTTAAGTGCTAATTTGCATACTAGCAACGGCATTTCGACTCGAAATGCCCCCAGCGGCGGATGCGGTACTGCATCCTAAAATTAGGCAGTGTAATTCAATTACACATGCCGGATCTTCTGTGTAACTTTGGAAAAAGCCTTTTGAGGATCGTTTCCAAAGTTACACACAGACTGAACAGCAGTTAAGTCGGAGTATCTCTTTTGAGGATAACCCCCCATACTCATAATGGAAAACAACCACGTTCAAGTATGAGCAGCCAAGCTGGTGATGTTGGCATGGCTGGGATCCAAGAGGTAAGAGACAGCATAGGGACAAACGGTGGTGGTTCCCTAAAAGGTTATAATGCATATTCTGGTTTGGGGACCCAAGTTATTGAAGTCAGTGGATCCGTCTGACAGTCAGGCAACGAGCATTTCCAAGAGAAGAGGTCAGTAACGGTAGCCAGATTACCTTTGAACCAGTCATAGCTTGCTGCTTTTATGTCTGCCGTAGCCATTAAAGGTTGGTTGGACATGTTGGCGCAATCTAACTATCTTTAGGCATCTGCAGGCCATTAATTGAGTGATAGGGGGCGCTGTGAAAGGTATAGGTCACTGAAAGTCACTCGTGACTAAAAAGTGATGGGTATAACATATGTTTGCTGGTTGATCATTTTCTATGGTGAAGGAGCACTCAGAGGCACATACTGAATGAGAAGATTTTTTCTACATTACCTTGGAACATTCACAGTGGCACTCTGTATTAGAAGTAAAGTATTATGCTGCGTACAGACGGTCGTTTTTTGTGATGAAAAAAAACGATGTTTTAAAAAACGTCATTTAAAATGATCGTGTGTGGGCAAAACGTTGTTTTATGTCTTCAAAAAAACGACCAAAAAAAAATTCGAACATGCTCAAATTTTTTGTGTCGTTTTTCAAAACGTCGTTTTTTTTTTCACAGAAATTGACCGTGTGTACCAAAAAACGACGTTTCAAACGACGTTTTTAAACCCGCGCATGCCCAGAAGCTAGTTATGAAGCGAGCTTCAATGGAAAAAAGTGGTGAAACGTAACCTCGCTTTGCTAGAGCATTGTGAAAAAACGATGGTGTGTAGGCAACATCGTTTTTGAAAATGATGTTTCAAAAACGTCATTTTATTTCATGATTTAAAACGTCGTTTTGTTTCATCACAAAAAACGACCGTCTGTACGCGGCATTAGAACTGTGACATTATATCTACTACTTCTTTAAGTTGTTTAATCACGGCTAAAGTTATCACTTTTCTTTTGAAGACATAGGCCCAAATTCACGTACAGCGGCGTATCTTTGTGCGGGCGTAGCACATCTCATATGCGCTACGCCGACGTAACATAGAGAGGCAAGGCCAGTATTCACAAAGCACTTGCTCCCTAAGTTACGGCAGCGTATCGTAAATGGGCCGGCGTAAGCCCGCCTAATTCAAAGTAGGCTGGTATTGGGCATGCTGTATTAAAATGAAGCGTGACCCCATGTAAATGAAGGGCCGAACGAACGGCGCATGCGCGCGCATGCTCAGAATCACGTCGCATATACTCCCTAAGATACGACGGCTCAATGCCTACGACGTGAACGTAACCTACGCCCAGCCCCATTCACGTACGACTTGTGTAAACGATGTAAAATACGGCGGCTGTTCCGTCGTCCATACCCTAACATGACTTACCCCCTGCTTTATGTGGAATAACTTTACGCCGGACGTACACGCCTTACGTAAACGGCATAGCTTACTGCGACGGGCGCAAGTACGTTCGTGAATCGGCGTATCTAGGTCATTTACATATTCGACGCGTAAATCAATGGAAGCGCCCCTAGCGGCCAGCGTAAAATTTGCGCCCAAGATACGATGGCGTAGGAGACTTACGTCGGTCGTATTAAGCCAAAATTCAGGCGTATCTTGTTTGCTGAATAAGGCGCATAGATACGATGGCGCATCCGTGGACTTATGCGGCGTAACAATAGATACGTCGGCGTAAGTTGTTTCTGAATCCGGGCCATAGTTTTTGTTTGCATAGTGATTGTGCACCTGTCAACTATGTACTTTATTAATAGTATCTATTTTCACCAAATTTGTATTATTTTTATTGAATTCACTTATTGTTTTTGCCTTATATCTGTTTGGGAACCAGCAAACATATGTTCTACCCACCACTTTTTAGTCACGAGTTACTTTCAGTGACCTATACCTTTCACAGCGCCCCCTATCACTCAATTATTCACTAAATAGGAGGTATACACTCCATTTTCCAGGGGAGCAGCTTAAAAAGTAAATACACTTAGTTTAGTTAGTTTTTTCACACCACAAATCAACTCAAGAATTAACCTTTGGCGCGAAAATTCCTTTTTTACCAGTATCTGCAGGCCATTAACCATGGGTCAGGACATGCTACAGACACCTCCAGTAAATGTATATCTAGCACAGTGTTTCTCAACCTTTTTTCAGTCGAGGCTCCCTTTAAAATGATGGAAAAGCTCAAGGCACCCTTTAAAATGATGGAAAATCTCAAGGCACCCTTTAACTTCTTCAGACCCGCACTATAGCCGAATGACGGCTACAGCGCGGACCTGAAAATCCAACTGGACGTCAATTGACGTCCGCCCCTTTAGGGCGTTCTCCGCGCGCGCTCCAGAGCGCGCAGCGGGGAAACTCTGTGTTGGCCGTGTCCCTTGGACACAGCCAATTACAGTTCGCCACGAACGGCCAATCAGAGTGGTCGTTTGCGATGCAATCTGTGCGGCCAATGAGAGATGATCTCATATGTAAACATAAGAGATCATCTCTCATTGCCGTTTTACACAGAGACAGCGTCCTGTCTCTGGAGAGGAGACCGATCTGTGTCCCTTGTCACCTCCCGGTCACCTCCCCCAGTCACCCCCCCTCCACCTACAGTTAGAACACAAAGCAGGGAATACATTTAACCCCTTCCTCACCCCCTAGTGTTAACCCCTTCAATGCCATTCACATTTATACTGTAATTAGTGCATATTTATAGCACTGATCGCAGTATAAATGTGAATGGCACCAAAAATGTGTCAAAAGTGTCCGATGTGTCCTCCATAACGTTGCAGTCCCAATAAAAATCGCAGATCGCCGCCATTTCTAGTAAAAAAAAAAAAAAAATAATAATAATTCTGTCCCCTATTTTGTAGGCGCTATAACTTTTGTGCAAACCAGTCGCTTATTGCGATTTTTTTTTTTTACCAAAAATATGTAGAAGAATACGTATCGGCCTAAACTGAGAAAAAAAAAATGTGTGTTTTTTTTTTTTTTTCAATTGGGATATTTATTATAGCAACAAGTAAAAAATATTGTATTTTTTTCAAAATTGTCGCTCTTTTTTGTTTATAGCGCAAAAAATAAAAACCGCACAGGCGATCAAATGCCACCAAAAGAAAGCTCTACTTGTGGGGAAAAAAAGGACGTCAATTTGGTTTGGGAGCCACGTCGCACGACCGCGCAATTGTTAGTTAAAGCGACGCAGTGCCGAAAGCTGAAATTTCACCTGGGCAGGAGGGGGGTATATGTGCCCAGTAAGCAAGTGGTTAAAATGATGGAAAATCTCAAGGCACCCTTTAAAAATTTGGAAAATCTCAAGGCACCCTTTAAAATGATAGACCATCCCAAGGCACCCTATAAAATTATGGGAAGTCTCGAGGAACCCATTCTAAAATGTACAAATCTATTTTAATAGTTTGTTACAACATCCACATGTAGGACACCCAACAATAGAGGCGATTTATTCTTCCAAAGCAAATACATTTTGCACACCGGTACTGACTAGTATTCCTATGTTTCTCTTCTCCCTCAATTTCTCTCCATCAGTCAGCTGAAGTCAGTGCTGAGGGAGAGAGGCACAGGAGGACACAATGATTCTGTGGAGGCAACAGACATCCTCCTTATTAACTGATAATATCATTGGTTGTTAGAATGCCAGTGGGCCATATTCTGAGAGAAGTTACGATGGAGTATCTCTCTTTTTTTGGCCCGTGTATCTATGCGACTGATTCTTAGAATCATTTTCGCATAGATACACTTAAGATCCGCCATGTGTAAGTCACTTACACTGTCGGATCTTAAATGTAATTACGCCGCCCACCGCTAGATGGCATTTACGTGAAGGTCTCATTTGTTTATGCAAATGAGCCTGCCAAGCCGATTCCTGAACGATTTTGCGTCGCGTACCCGTCGCTAACGTCGTTTGCGTAAGCGGAAACTTACTCCTGCTATATGAGGAGTAAGTTTCCGCATGTCCCACGTAGGCCATGTTACGGATAGCGTCGGGTCCGCGTCGTGTTTTTCCGTCGGCTACGTCGTTTCCCTAAGTCGTTCTTGAATACGACTTTACGTCAATGACGCACACGTCGGCGTCATTGACGTTTTCCGCCGAGAACTGGAGCATGCGCACTGGGCTTTTTTAAGCCCGGCGCATGCGCAGTTACTTAGAATCGGGGGCGCGCTTAATTTGAATAGAAGCCGCCCCCTTGAAGATACGCGTGGCCCATTTACACTCCGCCGCCCCAAACTACGGAGCAAGTGTTTGGGGAATACAGCACTTGCTCCTGTAGTTTGGGGCGGCGGAGTGTAAATGCCTTACGCTCCGCCCGCGGACATTTACAGAGAATATGGGCCAGTGTCTAGAAAGTTATAATGGTGCACAATGATTTTCTGTTCCTCCATCAAGCCTTGGCCGAAGGTGTGCTGGTGCCCCATAGACAATAGAAAGTGGATCATCTCCTCCCTGGTCAGATCAAGGAGTCTATCATCCAAGGTCTATGGGCACCTTTTGTGGCCTATGTTTATGTAGCCAGCCTTGTTCTGGGGATCGGTGACAAATCTCACACCACGAGGAGGAAGGAAGATGCATGCTGGCTGTGCAGATGACGTTTCCATTTGTGCTTAGCAATGTTTGTGTTCATTATGTTTTCCCACTAGGAATTTGAGTTCCAATCACTTGAAGGAGTCTACAATAGTCGGTCTTGTTTTAAACCACAATTAATTATTTGCATTTGTGTTGGTTGAGAAAAAAGAGAACAATCAAGAAACTGGCAATTAACAAGAGCAACCTTTCCTGTATGCAAATAACAACAAGCTGTTCTATTGTCTGTTTTCCATCAGCACACTAGAAGGGCTGGGAGATCTGTAGTGGGTGCTTTTCAGTTTATTCTAATGGCAGGTGAAAATCGGGACTTGTAATCTACACCTTCCCTGTAGGATCAATGGGGTCCCCTGGATAGAAGTGTAGACCTGTCTCCGGGAAATGATTGCAATCCATCACATTTCACTTATTTCTATGGAGCTGTATATATCTGAGTGGCACAGGAAAGAGTAAGACAAAATAATGCTGATCTTTGCTGCAAGACTGTAGGTTTGTGGAAATGATTTATGAATAAGATTAGGGTCTCTTTTTTTTTTATACATTTTGCCAATCTGCACATAATTTATTTACCTCATATATTTGCTTAACCAGTGGTTTGAACAAAAGAAAATGACTTTATTCAGTATAGATGGGGGGGGGGGGGATCGCTCCCTCTGCGCTATTGTACTCTGACAGTGGGGAGACCTCCTTCCCCTTCAGAATACACTGACCAGCATCAGCGGCTATAGCCAGCGGCGCTGATCGAGAAAACATTTTCCTGCCCATACATATATCAAAATTCATCCAGCCCCTGCTGAATCAGACACATTTTTATCCTTGTATGACAGATGTTCTGTCAAAGTGCCCCCCCCCCATCGAATAGTGTCCGCGCATGCACAGGACGGACCCGCAGTCCAGATGAGTTGCTGCTCAGCTGGAGTGACGTGACCAGGGTGCAAACGCACATTGTAGGGGGTATCTCTCGATGGGAGATACCATTTCACAAGCACAATTAATACTTATACAAACAGCGGGGGGAGACTGTATCGCTCACCTTGTGCCTTGCCACTAGCCGCCTTTCAGCAGCAGTGATGCACAATCTGAGAACTACGGTTTCCCCCTGCTGTTTTTATAGGTTTAAATTGTGCCTTTGAAATGGTATCTCCCATCAAGAGATACCTCCTGCAATGTGCGCATGCGTCTTGTTTATGTCAGCCCAGCTGAATGGCAAATCAGCCGTTGTGCTATGACGTACGGCACATGCGCAGTTTGTCCGGGGCACTATTCGATGGGCGGGCACTTCTCGACAGAACACCCTCTTAAATTTGGCTATTCAGGGGCTGACCCAAGGGTCATATGTATAGTCCCAGTAGGACTGCTTAGATGTTTAGCACTTCTGGCTCTTGTAGAGAATAAATAAATAAAAAAAATACATACGGAGGAGGATGTCATAATATTGCAGTTGGATTTTCCATCCTGTTTGCTCAATGTATGATCAGATCAGAACAACAGTTGGTGGTGTAAGCAGTGAAGTGCAGATGAATTAACTTAGGCTGGCCATACATGGTTCCAATTGCCAATGTGTAGTCTGACTGTACTAAGTTCATCGATCGATCAACTTGGGTACAATCCGGCTGCCGGATGCTCTTGCGATTATTGGTAGCAGCTGCTAATGACTGGATTCTCCCGGTGGGGATGCAGGAAAAAAATTTGCACTGTGTATAGCAGAATTCCGAATTCTCGGACAGCGCTTGCATCTGATTGAATGCAGGGCACTATTCCTCCAATTTTCCATCCAGTTCTTTGCTTTTTCAATTGAAGAATGTTGGGAGAAGGGGTGACGGCAGGGCTATCTACTGATTGGGTTTTGTAAGGTTCATTAGGACTAGTCAACAATGGCTGATGCTGTAACTCCCCAAGAATAATAGAAGTGCTTGTTTAAACATGCACTGATTGAGTCTGTGTATGATTGTATCAACCATACAGGTCATTCGATACCTCAACAAATATATGTCAGGGGTGCAGGGCCATCAGGTGTAACCGAGGACAAGATGCAAAGTGCTTAAAGCAGAATTTTCTCCATAACAACTTGATAAAAATAATGTTCTTTAGCAAGGTACACACATTAATAGATATGCTACCAAAATCAGTGTGTGCTGTAAATTGCTTCCAGCATTGCTCCTGTCTGTTCTTGCTGGAAGCTGCCATGTTGCTAACGCTCAGAGCCCCTGAACAGTAGTAAATCTTTAGACTGGCAGCAGATCGGCCTAAAAATAGAGAGCAACTGAGCATGTGCAGAAAAGGTCGAGATGGTGTATTACTGGATTTTAGACCGTATAGGCACTTGTTTTTATGTTTTATATAGCTTTACCTGCAAAAGGGGCCAGCCTGAAGTGATCTAGCAAGACTTAATTTTCTGACTAATGTTCCACTTTAATGCACATTACATCTAGAACATTATATATTTTGTATGTTGTCCCGGAATGATCTTCTAAACCTGTAAATTTTGCATTTAGATCTGGCAGTGTGGAGGAAAGTTGTTATTCACACCTTGTTCACGTGTGGGGCACATTTATCGCTTACACGGGTGGCAAGGAAACCCTCCTCCTGTCTACGTGGGATCATCGCCAACACTGAAGGTTCGTTTTTTTTTTATCCTTATACAGCAAAAGTTTAAATTATATTAAAACACACATTTCTACTTTAAAGCTGACCTTCAGTAATTGTTTCAACTTTCCATCTATTAAATCTTCTGCCCTTGTTGTTTTAACTTTGGATAGTAAAAAAAAAAAAAAATCTGCCAGTAAATACCTTATACAGCCCACTTCCTGTTTCTTGTCTGGTCATTAGCCTAGGCTTATGACATCATGTACAGCACTCTCTCTCACTCTCATGAGAGTTTGCCAGGAAATCAGGGGAGATGAGTCATAAGATGGCCAAAAAAAGCTGCAGAGCTGGAGGTGTGCCTCTGTGTGTGTGTCAATCCAGGAAGTGAACAGGCAGCAGCTTCAGCTGCCCACAGTTAAAATGGTTGCAGCCAGACTCAGTGGAGGGAAATTTCTGCAGCATATTTGGCAAATACAGAATCACAGTATATATAAAATAATATGCAAATTGGTTGGAGGGAAGCTTCAGAATGGCAAAGATCTTTTTATTACAAATTATGTGAGCAGACTGCAGTTCCTCTTTAAATCGCAGGATATTTTTTTTGAATGAAATCATTACATACAACCAGTTATTAGCATGTGTCTGTGGGCACTCCTTCTGTTATATTATGCCTACAAATGGCACATCTTACACAGCACCCGCATTGCTTCATGGTGGCTGGGCTTTCGTTTAACCAATTAAAGTCACTGCAGATAGGGAGTGATCACGGGAACAAGAAATCACATCTTTCCTTATGTTTTCTGATAGATATATGGGGACACCATAAAGGTAGTTCTGTTCTACAGGAAGGTGGTAATAATATTGATACCTATTCTGTCTATTTTTTTTTTTTTTTTTTTTTAAGTTTGTTTTTAACCACCTTGTTAAAATGTCACCCAAAAAGCCCTTTTATGAGGCCAGTACTGGGGTAAAGTAGAGCACATGGGGCTAGAGTTAGTTTTTGGTCTGGCTTACCAGATAAATACCTGGTGGTAGGGTTGGGGATGCTCACCTTAAGGGGGGTGTAAAAAAATTGGTATTGTATTTTGCTCAGTTTTCTTTATAAAATTAAAAAGGCATACAAATCTAATGTCACAAAAGAAGGTCTGGACTAAAAAAAAAAAAAAGTTTAATATTAACATGCATGTATTGAATAATATAAGCATGCCTGCTGCAGTCAAGAAATGCCAAATTAAAGACGTATAACATTAAAAGAAAAAAGTTACTCCTGTTACACCCCAGCTGCATTCCTCCTCCTGTAGGCACCAATGATGTGAATGGGCCTTCTCCCAAGTCCTGGGAACACCAAGGAGTCTAAATCCCATGAGAAGTCGCATCAATACACTATGCAGGAGTAACTTCGGCCTCTTTCACACAGCTTCAGCTTGTATATGAGCAGTGTGAACAGCAAGCTTTGAAAAAGAATTTGCAGAGCTTTTCAGCAAGCTTTGTTAAAGCTTTTAAAGTACCATTGGGCTCCAGTTGGTAAATGTTGAACACAGATTCTAATTGGAGTGCGGATTGCCACTTTAAACAAAGTGGCAGAACTTCTTGAAGCCTGCTAGCAGCTTGCTTAAAGTGGCAATCAGCACAGGATCTGTGTTTAATCACTTAACTACATGCCGACCAGGTCGGCTCTCCTGCGCGAGAGCCTGTAACTCTACGTCGCTCCTGACTTCCGCGCGTGTGCCCGGCAGTCGCTCGTTACAGAGCGAGAACCGGGAGCTGTGTGTGTAAGCACACAGCTCCCGGTCCTGTCAGGGGAGAAATGCCTGACCGTCTGTTCATACAATGTATGAACAGCGATCAGTCATTTCCCCTAGTGATCAATATGTAAGAAAAAAATATTGCGCTTGTTACAGTGAAAAAAAGTAAAGCTGCGATCAAAAAGTGTTATACCACACTATCATATATGCAAAAAAGGAAGAGATCGCGCTAAATATGTGATATGTGAACATAAAGTGACATAAAGTTCAATGAATAATAAGTCCCGCCACAAAGGCAAATAAATAAATTCTCCCAGGTGATAAACTCAATCCACTAGGAAAAGTGCTGGACAGAAAGATCCTCCACCAACGATATAAAAGCCTCTTACCAAATAAAATTGATCTCCGGTTTAAGAGAGATCAAACAGCGCATAAGAGGCATGAATGGATATCCCATAGATAGGTTGCTGTCCATTGCTGTCTATGGGATATCCATTCATGCCTCTTATGCGCTGTTTGATCTCTCTTAAACCGGAGATCAATTTTATTTGGTAAGAGGCTTTTATATCGTTGGTGGAGGATCTTTCTGTCCAGCACTTTTCCTAGTGGATTGAGTTTATCACCTGGGAGAATTTATTTATTTGCCTTTGTGGCGGGACTTATTATTCATTGAACTTTATGTCACTTTATGTTCACATATCACATATTTAGCGCGATCTCTTCCTTTTTTGCATTTCCCCTAGTGAGTCCACCCCCCCCTTCAGTTAGAACACACCCAGGGAACATACTTAACCCCTTCCTCGCCCCCTAGTGTTAACCCCTTCCCTGCCAGTGGCATTTTTATAGTAATCAATGCATTTTTATAGCACTGATCTCTATAAAAATGCCAATGGTCCCAAAAATGTGTCCGAAGTGTCCGCCATAATGTCGCAGTACCAAAAAAAAAACGCTGATCGCCGCCATTACTAGTAAAAAAAACAACATATTAATAAAAATGCCATAAAACTACCCCCTATTTTGTAAACGCTATAACTTTTGCGCAAACCAATCAATAACCGCTTATTGCGATATTTTTTTTACAAAATAAAAATATCGGCCTAAACTGAGGAAAAAAATAGTTTTTATATATTTTTGGGGGATATTTATTATGGTAAAAAGTAAAAAATATAATTTTTTTTCAAAATTGTCGCTCTATTTTTGTTTATAGCGCAAAAACTAAAAACCGCAGAGGTGATCAAATACCACCAAAAGAAAGCTCTATTTGTGGGGGAAAAAAGGACATCAATTTTGTTTGGGAGCCACGACCGCGCAATTGGCAGTTAAAGCGACGCAGTGCCGACTCGCAAAAAGTGCTCTGGTCTTTGACCAGCAATATGGTCCGGGGCTTAAGTGGTTAAGGACCGCCTAACGCCGATATACGTCGGCAGAATGGCACGGCTGGGCACAATCACGTACCTGTACGTGATTGTTAAATGCCCAGCCGTGGGTCGCGGGCACGCGCAGGACCCGCGGACCCGATCCCGCCGGAGTCCCGCGATCGGTCCCTGGAGCTGAAGAACAGGGAGAGCTGTGTGTAAACACACCTACCCCGTTCTTCACTGTGGCGCTGTCATTGATTGTCTGTTCCCTGATATAGGGAAAGGCGATCAATGACGTCACACGTCAAGCCCCGCCCCCTACAGTTAGAAACACATATGAGGTCACACTTAACCCATTCAGCGCCCCCTAGTGGTTAACTCTAAAACTGCAATTGTCATTTTCACAGTAAGCAATGCATTTTTATAGCATTTTTTGCTGTGAAAAAGACAATGGTCCCAAAAATGTGTCAAAATTGTTCGATGTGTCCGCCATAATGTCGCAGTCAAGAAAAAAATCGCTGATCGCCGCCATTAGTAGTAAAAAAAAAAAAATTATAAAAATGCAATAAAACTATCCCCTATTTTGTAAACGCTATAAATTTAGCGCAATCCAATCGATAAACGCTTATTGCGATTTTTTTTATTTTATTTTTTAACAAAAATATGTAGAAGAATACGTATCAGCCTAAACTGAGGGAAAAAAAAGTTTTTTATATATTTTTGGGGGATATTCATTATAGAAAAAAGTAAAAAATATTGCATTTTTTGCTCTCTATTTTTGATTATAGCGCAAAAAATAAAAACCGCGGAGGTAATCAAATAACACCAAAAGAAAGCTCTATTTGTGGGGAAAAAAGGACGCCAATTTTGTTTGGGAGCCATTTCGCACGACCGCGCAATTGTCCGTTAAAGCGACGCAGTGCCGAATCGCAAAAAGGGGCCTGGTCCTTTACCTGCGGGGGGGCTGTGTAATATGCAGGGGGGTTCTGTGATGTGTGGGGGGGGCCGTGTGATGTGCAGGGGTGTTCTGTGGTGTGCAGGAGGGGCTGTGTGATGTGCGTGGGGCTGTGTAATATGCGGGGGGGCTTGTGATGTGCGGGGGGGGGTGTGTGATGTGCAGGGGGGGTTCTGTGGTGTGCAGGAGGGGCTGTGTGATGTGCGGGGGGAGGCCGTGTGATGTGCGGGGGGGTGTGATGTGCAGGGGGGTTCTGAGGTGTGCAGGATGGGCTGTGTGATGTGCAGGGGGGGCGTGTGATGTGCGGGGGGAGGCCGTGTGATGTGCAGGCTGGGGGCTGTGTAATATGCGGGGGGAGGCCATGTGATGTGCGGGGGGGTGATGTGCAGGGGGGTTCTGTGGTGTGCAGGAGGGGCTGTGTGGTGTGCAGGCGGGGCTGTGTAATATGCGGGGGGGCATGTGATGTGCGGGGGGAGGCCGTGTGATGTGCGGGGGGGGTGTGATGTGCAGGGGGGTTCTGTGGTGTGCAGGAGGGGCCGCGTGATGTGCGGGGGGAGGCCGTGTGATGTGCGGGGGGAGGCCGTGTGATGTGCGGGGGGAGGCCGTGTGATGTGCGGGGGGGGGGTGTGTGATGTGCAGGAGGGGCTGTGTGATGTGCGGGGGGAGGCCGTGTGACGTGCAGGGGGAGGCCGTGTGATGTGCGGGGGGGGTGTGATGTGCAGGGGGGTTCTGTGGTGTGCAGGAGGGGCCGCGTGATGTGCGGGGGGAGGCCGTGTGATGTGCGGGGGGAGGCCGTGTGATGTGCGGGGGGGGGGGTGTGTGATGTGCAGGAGGGGCTGTGTGATGTGCGGGGGGAGGCCGTGTGACGTGCAGGGGGAGGCCGTGTGATGCGCAGGAGGGGCGGTGTGATGTGCAGGAGGGGCCGTTTGATGTGCGGGGGGAGGCCGTGTGATGTGCGGGGGGGGAGGCCGCGTGATGTGCGGGGGGGTGTGATGTGCGGGGGGAGGCCGTGTGATGTGCGGGGGGAGGCCGTGTGATGTGCGGGGGGAGGCCGTGTGATGTGAGGGGGGGTGTGTGATGTGCAGGGGGGTTCTGTGGTGTGCAGGAGGGGCTATGTGATGTGCGGGGGGGGCGTGTGATGTGCGGGGGGGTGTGATGTGTAGGGTGGGGGCTGTGTGGTGTGCAGGGGGGGCTGTGTGATGTGCAGGAGAGGCCGTGTGATGTGCAGGGGACTGTGTAATATGCAGGGGGGTCCTGTGATGTGCGGGGGGGCGTGTGATGTGCGGGGTGGGGGCTGTGTGGTGTGCAGGGGGACTGTGTAATATGCAGGGGGGGTTCTGTGATGTGCAGGGGGGCTGTGTGATGTGCGGGGGACTGTGTAATATGCAGGGGGGTTCTGTGATGTGCAGGGGGGGGCGTGTGATGTGCAGGGGGCTGTGTGATGTGCGGGGGACTGTGTAATATGCAGGGGGGGGGCTGTGATGTGCAGGGGGGGCTGTGTAATGTAAAGGGGTCCAGATTATTATATTCATTTATTAGCATGTGAATGCGGCCCTCCTTGCACTCACATACATTGAATCTGGAAAAAGGTTGCTGACCCCTGGAGTCCATAGTCGGTGTTTTATTCTAAAGTGAACAGAATTGGCAATAGTCATACCACTTGATACCATTCTGTGAGGTTTGGTATGTGATAAAGAAACGTATCAATACGAATACATGAAAGATCTGTGCCTGTTCTGCTCTCTTCCTCAGCCCCTGGTTGGATTTGTGTCCTTGTGTTTACTGGATTGTGCAGCTTCTACTTTGTGTTTGTTTAGCAAAGTTTAAATGGTTTTCAGAGGCATGACAGGTTGTGGCAGGATAATTGAGCATCTCTTTTAATCCACATGTATTTCCTATAAAAGCCTGAGCCAGAGACGGTTCTCCTGCCATAACTTGTCGTTCCAGTGAGAATAGAACACAGGTAATTGTGCTTGATGCTTGCTTATACTGCTTCAAATATTCAAAGAAACTTCAAACCTCTTACATTCTATCCAAAATGTCCAATTTATGTCACATGTCTTCCCTTCATTTATGAGCTCAGTGTGACTTCTCTTAACAAGCTTTGTACATGTTATTTAAACAAAACAGTTTTACTGTTTGAGAACATCCATTTTGTGGGCTGGCCCAGAAACCAGCCTATCATGTTTATTGAGTAATTTGGAATTAAAGTGATGCTAAACACACACTGTATAATTTACATTGTCCCTTCCTTCTATTTCTGTATATGAATACGGACGCTGGAATTATTTTAATAAACAAGTACCTTTTTCCTAATCGATATACAGCTGTCGCATGACCCAGCTATTTCCCACCCTGTCTGCAGGGAAACATACGCAGGAGGGGCTTTGAGTCCTCTGCTGCTGGTCACATGTTCAAAAAAAAACTGCCTTAAGAATTCAGAGTAAAAATAAATGATATCAATGAACTGTTTTAAATTGTCATACAAATATATATTTTAAATCCAATCTTTCTTTTTTTGTGGCAATAACAGTTTTGGGTGGATATCTCCCAGTCATAGGCTGTGTTACTCCCCTCCAGCCTGTGTCTTAGGCCCCGTACACACGACCGAGTTTCTCGGCAGAATTCAGCCAGAAACTCGTTCGGAGCTGCCAAGGAAACCGGTCGTGTGTACACTTTTGGCCGAGGAAACCGACGAGGAACTTGTCGAGCCAAATGGAGAACATGTTCTCTATTTCCTCGTTAGTCAATGGGGAAACTTGGCTCGCCGAGATCCTCGGTGGCTTCACAAGCAACTCGACGAGCAAAACGATGTGTTTTGCCCGTCGAGTTTCTCGGTCGTGTGTACGGCGCCTTAGAATAAGAGGGAGGTGAAGCCCCCCATTAATCTACATGTAATATCCCACCCCCGTTGTATTGAGCTGGTTAGTGGGCATGGAGATGGAGGGAGGGAGTGGGTTGTCATTTACCACTGTGCATGTGTGACTATAAGTCACATGGGCTGCTCAGATGTGATAGAGAGGAAATGCTCAGCATAGAAACTCATTGAAAACTGAGCATGTGCAGAGATGCCACCACAGCTGTAAAATCCCTGGCGACATGACCAGAAGGTGGCAATGATCAACCAGGTTTTTCGCAGAATACAGAAAACAAAGCTCATAGTGACGGAGTATAAACATATAATACATATAGCCCAAATGGTTTATTTTATGCTAAATAAAAGGTGTTATTACTTTTTATTGTCATCTGTGTCCCTAGTAAAGAGATTTCCCTTTACTTCCGGTCACAATAGCAATTGATAAGAGATCCCTTTCACACGGGGCAGATCAGTAATGATCCGCCTCCGTGTGTCCGTAAGCTCAGCGGGGATCGCTCCGTTGATCCCCGCTGAGCCGGCGGGTGACAGGGCGGGGCAGGGACCGCCCTGTCTTTTCTCCGCTCTCCCCTATGGGGGGATAGGATGAACACGGAACGTGTCCGTGTTCATCCTATCCGCAGACGGAAGAAAAAATAGGACATTCTTCCGTCTGCAAAATCGGATCTTTGTGGAGGCGGGTGATTACGGGTGTCAGCGGATGTTTATCCGCTGACACCCGCAATCACATAGGGACCAATGTATGTCCCTTTTTCATCCGCAAACGGATGGATGAAAAAGCGGACATGCGGTCCGCACGTCTGAAAGGGCCCTAACAGGGACACAGACATGAGCAAGAGAGAGGAAAGGTTAGGAATTCCGACCACACTCCTTTTGTATCATCCTGGAGTTTTATGACTCTACGGGGAGAATTCAATAAAGCTACTGCGCCACTTTTCTGGTGTTAATCCATCTGGTTGGTGTGTTACCCAAATTCATGAAGAATCTGTGGCTAGTGCGCTAAAATCAGGTAGTTCTTCCATGCAGCTGTGGTGTCCCAGTACAGGTATTTGCTGTAGGCCCTGTCAGATTGAGGCCCTCGGCTTGTGGGGTCTCCCCTGCAGGGACTCAGCTAGTTATGATGTGATTTATACTGTTATGGTTGATAATACGTTTATTAGGTGTGTGTATAGCTTTAAGGAGTGTATTACCATCTCATGTTCAGTCAGAGTGTATTAGAGTCGGGAGGACTAAATGCTAGACAAGACCTTATTGTGTTGTGTTATACCACAGGTCAGTCTCTATGATCCACAGCTCTCAACCAATAGGCTTTAGTCTCATCAGGCCCTTATAAGGGATTGTACTTCCTGTTTAAGCCAGTCTAGACTACACACAGTTCCTGGCAGAGCAGAGTACAACACAGTCAGAAGAGAAGCAGTGCAGGCCAGAAGTCTCCAGTTCAGGAGAAAATACAACAAAGAGTGGAGTATCCCTAAACATTACAGAACCAGTACTTCAGCTCATTTATCGGATCAATCCGTTATTCCGGCGAAAAGCCTCAAGTCTACAGACACTTCAGTAAGTGTATCTATTTTTCAGCCTAGTTAAGCATAGGCCCTGAATTACTAATCCGGCTTTTGCAGCCGAGTATATATATGATCAGCTAAGCTCAAGCATTATCAGCCGTGTGATCCAGAGACTGCCTGCAGAACATTTTGACACTCTGTTTAAACGCTGTGAAGATTTTGACACCTGCCTTCATGCCAGTAAAGCCTTCGTTGTCTTAACCCCTGTTGTGGACTGTGTTATTACCATCCTAACTAGCGGGGATACGGAGGCCCCCGGAGCTGTAGTTTCCCGGGGTATACCAAGACTACAGTGGCGTCACGTGACAGAGAGGGTTAATACCATCTGGCCCTCACTAAGGGTTAATACCACCTGACCCTGGGCTCCTAGCCCCAAGAACCAAGTAGCTAACCATCAAGCGCATGTGTGTGGCCGTGGGGCTCACCCTCCCCGGTCACCACACAGCGCTTTTAGATTGTGGCGTAATGAATGTGCCAAATTCAAAATAAAATATGGACAGTTCGCATTTTACGAAAGTGGAGCTAATTAAAGCCGTGGATTGAAGCTCGGCTGGTTCAGCAGGGACTGGCCAAATTTCCATCCATGTATGGGCTAGCTGATTGTACACATGGGCCCGGATTCACATACATCGACGCATATTTATTCCCGCCGTATCGTATCTTCTTTACGCTACGCCGACGCAGCGCAGAGAGGCAAGCACCGAATTCACAAAGCACTTGCCACCAAATCTGCGCTGTGTTTCTTAGGCGTAAGTCGTCGTAAGTGGAAGTGGGCGTGAGCCATGCTAATGAGGTGTGACCCCATGCAAATGATGGGCCGAGTGCCAGACAGATACGAATCGCCAACTGCAAATGCGCTGTCACGTGGACGCATCCCAGTGCGCATGCTCAAAATCATGTCGGAACTACTCCCTAAGATACACCTGATCACTGCCTACGACGTGAACGTAACATATGCCTAGTCATATTTACGTACAACGTAAACGACAAAAGATACAACGGCTTGTGTTCCCTGGTCCATACCTTTGCATGGGTTGCGCCTCATATATGGGGAATAACTTTACGCCGGACGTACGACTTACGCAAACCACATATATTTTGCGCCGGGCGCAAGTACGTTCGTGAATCGATGTATCTCCCTAATTTTCATATTTGAATAGGAAATCAATGGGAGCGCCACATGCGTCCAGCGTAAATATGCGCCCACGATACGCCGGCGTAGGCAAGTTACGTCGGTCGGATGAAGTCTATTTTTAGGCGTATCTCAGTTTGTGGGCACGGCGCACAGATACGACGGCGCATATTTGCACTTACGCGGCGTATCTGGAGATACGTCGGCGTAAGTGCTTTGTGAATCCGGGCCAAGTCGTTCTTGTGTCCGATTTCTGTGTTCCCCACTGTGCACCATGGTTCCATCCTCCAAACCCTTCATCAATGCCGAGTCCTGTAGTGACAAAGGTATTGGATGAAAGACCCACAGCACATGATGGGGGACACGGACATCTGACACTCCCAAAAGTATTGAATTCTGAAGAGTTTGATAGAGGCTGCAGCATGGGAATGCAACACTAGTAGGAGACACAGGCTGTAGGAAAGTATACAGTTTATCTATTGCAGGGACCCGGCCCTTAAATTTTTTTAAAGCAACTGACAGGGTCACTTTAAATAAATTACATAATCTGGAAAAGTCATTCTACCAAAAAAGGTTTTTATTGCTGCCACAGACAAGTTCTGTTGGCTTCCGGTTTTCAGTCACATGACTCAATTAAGCCAGCCATAGATGGATCGAAATTTGACCGGTTCAGCAGGAGCCAGCTAAATTTCGATTCACGATTCATCTATGGGTAGGCTGGTTGTATTGAAGTCAAACTGTTGATCAACTTCAGTACAACCAGCCTGTTTTTTTTTTTTTTTACTTGATCACTGCCGGGGGCTATAGGCCCCAGAAGGGATTATTGTATTCTGATGACTGGGAAACCTTCCGCTGATAGAATACAATACCGCAGCGAGAGGGATTTCCAGCATAATTGCTTAATGCAGGCCTCGACAAAATCCGGGCGCCAGGTTGCAATTGCGACAAGAAATTGTGACCTGGCGCCCTGGGAAGCTTAGGGCTGCAGAATGCCACAAAGCCGTGGCCTTAATTACCGGCCAGCGCGGGGGTCGATCACGGCGCGCCCGCCGGTAATTGAGGCAGCGGCTTTGCAGCCTTCACAGAAGGAAGCTGAGGCTAGCAAAAGGCCGCAAAGCTGCGGCCTCAATTACTGGCCGGCGCGGGCTGGCCGCTAATTGAGGACGCGGGTCTGCGGCCTTCACAGAAGGAAGCTGAGGACTCCAGAAGGCCACGGCCTCCATTATCGGCCGGCGTGGGCCGGCCGGTAATTTGTCAAACCCTGGCTTAATGTATGGCCTGCCTTAGAATACAGTGTGGCCACAAGTCATTTATTTTTCTACAGGAGATGGTAACTATGAAGGCTCTCTTGTCACTTGGCCATAGCCATTTAAAAAAAAAAAAGCCAATAGAAATCCCATGAGTGCCATTGTCTTAACACTCTATAAGGGAAAGGGACAACACTTTACATGCAAACTGTGCGCTTTGTAATGGCTTAAAAGCAGCGCTGCTAATTATAATGCCTGACTAATGAACCAAGGCAAAGTCCATTAGGGAAAGCTGCAGCTGCTTTAGTTTCAGCATTTGTTGTAGTTCATTTCAGTATTGCAGCATCTTCTCCTTAATAAAAAATCTCCCATTGCACACTATGGGCAATCTGAGACTTGTGTATAAAAGTATGAGTGATGTAACAGCTGTCTGAGTTCCCTGCTTCCACCTGCTGGATTCAGATCTTTACTGGAAATTGACAGAGAATGGAGAGTTCAAATGTGACCAGGACCGCCATCAGAAATCATGGGGGCTCCATACAAACCTAATGAAAGGGCCCCCATCCATAGATGTTCGACTCCATGGATCAACAAAGTGTCAGGCAATTCATCTGTGTTTTGCTTCCATAATTGTGTTTGACTTATCTGTGATATGCTAAACAATTTATTGTGGTCAGTGTAAGTGTGGATATCTGTCAGGGGTGGTTGGACAGTTAGCATTACCTAAATGTCAGTGCATACATCTGCTCGAACAGGAGGTGAATCACGGAAGAACAGGAGTAGAGCCCAATACATTCAGAGACTTGCTCAAACTTTAAGGGGGTCACAGAAGGCAAACACTGATCAACCAATCGGAGGCTAGGAGCCACAACAGATCTCCCCACAGCCAGCATCAATAGACTCTCCAGCAGCCAGCAACAGTAGATCCCCCCCTTCAACTGTAGATCTCTCCCAGGAATAACTGCCCCCCCCCCCCAGCAACAATAGGTTCCTCACAGGCAACAGTAGACCCCCCTTCCTGAAAAAAATAGATCCCCTCCAGCTAGAATAGATCCCCCAGCAGTCAGTATCAATAGACCCTGCAGCACACCCCAGCACCCCTTGCCATTATAAACAGTCAGTGCTGGATGTGCCAGAACTGCTTTCCCTGCATTCCCCCGTTTATGTTACTGTAGAGCCATCACCCAAGTGCTACACTAAACAAATAAATCTGTTGTGCTATTGCTGCACAAATCCACAAGATTTACCAAATGTTCACATAGTAATGGCAAAAACAGCTGTGTAAATGCATATTAAACTGTGCAACCCAATTAAAGCAATGAAACATGCAATCGAGTATTGATTTAATTTGCAGGATTATAACCGCAATAAAAATGTAATATTAGGGTGACATAAATGGATTGCAGAGTAAGTTGCTGTAAATTGAATATGTTGGCATGAAATACATTTTCCTTTCTAATGCCAGGACAAAAAGAATGCCATTTATTTACCACGTTGGACCCCTCATGCCGCATAGACACGATCAGTGCATCCGATGAGAATGGACTGATGGACCGTTTTCATCGGTTAACCGATGAAGCTGACTGATCGTCCGTCGCGCCTACACACCATCGGTTCAAAAAAACGATCGTGTCAGAACGCGGTGACGTAAATAAAAAGACGTGCTGAAAAAAACTAAGTTCAATGCTTCCAAGCATGCGTCGACTTGATTCTGAGCATGCCTGGATTTTTAACCCGATGGTTGTGCCTACTAACGATCGGTTTTGTCCTATCGGTTAGGAATCCATCGGTTAAATTTAAAAGAAGTTGCCCTTTTTTTAACCGATGGCGCCCACACATGAACGGTTTTGACAGATGAAAACGGTCCATCAGACCATTCTCATCAGTTGAACTGATCGTGTGTACGCGGGATCAGCTTTGCAGCAATGAACTTTCTGACTAGTAACGAAGGGACTCCCGGATAGAAATAATGCAGACTAATTATAGCAGCAAGAAAGGTACCTGAAGACGCTCTCCACAACAAGGGGCACGTCTGAGGCAGAGCAGCCTAAGGGACATAGTGTATACACATCCCATTATCTTCTGTCTCTTCTGCCAGCCACCAAGGCAGGAAAGATATTACAGTTTACAGCAAAGTGCTAATTATTTGGGAGACTATGGGACAGTGTGTAAAATCTTGGAGCTGTCCTTTGCATGCATGCCCATGGGAACGTTTAACATCTTGAGGGGGGGGGGGGGTAGAGTGAGCCCCGCCCACACTGCAGTGTATGGTTTACACTGTATAGGACTCACAACCTCTTATGACCCGATGGGACCTAGGCCCAATACGAGAGTAAAACACAAAATGGTGGCAAACTGGAAATCCAAACTTTCCATGTTGTAAACAAGCAAGCTACACGCTAAACGGGTCAACTGCAATCCCTGTAGCTGTCTGGCAACTTTTTACAATAAAGATTACAATCAAGAAGTTTGGATTTCCAGTGTGCCGCCATTTTGTTTCTTATTCATTTTGGACGGGTGGTGAGCCGAGGTCTGCACCTGGTACCTGTTTTTACACCCAAAGCTAGCCTAGAAGTTATGTGTGTCTCCTTGGCTTTCCAATATGAGAGGGCTGGCTGTACCCCCCCCCCCCCCTATGTGTCTTGGCTATGACAAATGACCTTATTTGTGTAGAACATCCAAGACCCTACATGTGCTGTAGGTGCTAAATGGTACTACAACTGACCAGTCCAATTGTGTGGCCTTATGTTGGCATTACAAATGGAACAAATGCAGATTGCTGAAAATGTTGTCTCTTCTATTACAGAACTATGTCAGAGTTGTGGAAGTCTGGTGGGATGAATACAAGGATTACTTTTATGCCAGTCGTCCAGAAACAAAAGCCCTGGCCTATGGAGACATCAGTGAACTGAGGAAATTCAGAGAAGACCACAACTGCAAAAGTTTCAAATGGTTTATGGAGGAAATAGCATATGACATTCCTGAACACTATCCTCTACCACCGAAAAATTTAGAATGGGGAGAGGTGAGTCCAAGTTCATCTAGTGCTGTGAAGATTACTGCTAAAAACATTGGATATTTTATAAACTAAGGGTCCTAATGGATAAGTAATGACATCATATCAGCCATAACATCAAGATGTCCCCTCTGTGTACAGATTAATATTTCCTTGCATGTGTGAATCATAGTAGGTGAGGCTGAAAAAAGACACAAGTCCATCAAGTCCAACCCATGTGAGTGATTATAAGCTTCACATAATGTTCTGTGTATGGGAGATCTAGTCATTTATTTTTGTAGTCTTTAATGTAAAAAATACCTTTACCCCTCGGGCGGGCCCATGGTATGTCTGCACAAGCCACAAAATATCATCTGAGTTGTAAAACTAGACCATTTTGTTTTTTCACTTCTATTATGTGTCTTCTTCCCACCTAAAAGTGATATAATTATATTGTATATTTTAGTGGCGAACGAGCATTTATATCATAACTTGTTTGGGCAAGGCAGCTGCAGGAAATGTATTTTATATTTGTTCGTAAGTATACTGCCCTTCACATTTGACCTAACTTTTGGTTGGTGTCTTAAAAGAACACGCTGTTTTGGGGGGATGGAGTGTAGTGTAGACCAAGAAGATTGGTTTTGCTAGCTAAATGTACATTTTTCAATTGACACTAGTTAGCATAAACTGCTTTATACCACTTTCACACTACAACGACAAGCGATTTTGCTGCGATTTCAAGGAGACTTGAGCCTGAACTAGCATCAAAGTCAGACCAAAGTAGAGCAGAGACTACGTTGAAGTCGGCACAACTTGAAGTCGTACGAATATGAATGGTTGTCATTGGAAATCATGAGGAACGACTTGTCATGCTACTTTGCAGTCCCAAATTGTGGGACAAGTTGCACAAGTGTGAAAGGGGCCTTTTGTTGAAGATGTTCAAGTAAGATTGTTGGATCAGTAAATATATTAGAGTATCAGGACAGGTCTCTATAAATAAGGAGATATAATGGACACTGAGCTGACGTCTGCTCCATGGAAGAAGACTACCGACTATCTTTTTATTTTTTTTGCCAATACTGGCAGGAAATGTAAAGCAAAAGGCTATGCAAAAAAATACATAAAAGATATTTTCTATAGAGGTGTGAGAACTTTTTTTTTTTAAATAAAAAAAATGTATATAAAAAAAAATATTTATTTATATACTGTGTGTATATATATATATATATATATATATATATATATATATATATATATATATATATATATATGAGCAAGGGAGTGTTAAAACCCCTCTGATTTTTTATTTTTTTTTGCCATCTGTGTCCCATTAGATTTTCTTTCACTTCCTGTCCCATAGGCAAAAAGGAAGTGAAAATAAATCTCTACAAATACAGGCAATCCATTGGGGACCCCCAGGTCACCAGAACTAATGTCCCCATTGGAAGATTTCCCCTCTCTTACTTTTCTGAGAACAACCCAAAATTTGGGATTTTCTTTTACTTTCGCTTTCAATGATAATGGTAAAAAGGAATAATAGAGAGCGTGATTCTCCTTAATGGGGGCACAGACAGCAATAAAAACCGACAAGCATTCTAAACCCTCTCCACTCCATCCACAACCTAAAACAAAGTTTTTTATTTATACTTTAAGGGCAGTAGGCACGTTACACCTGACACATTCCCAAGTCATTGTCTACATGTGGAAGTGAGGATGGAACCCTCTCTTCTGTCACATTTTTGTTGATACAATGTTATTTGGTGGTTCTCGCCTTGAGGCGATTAAGTTCGCATTTGCTGCACTATACAAGTTACTCACTCACTCACTCACTCTCAGCAGACCATTCTACATAATGTGCCATTATTATTATTTTGGCTCAAACTTGTGTTGTAAGTTTGTGTTGCAAAATTCTGACCGTCAAGAACGCGGTGACATACAACACTACAACGAGCCGAGAAAAATTAAAGTTCAATTATTCCGAGCATGCATCTAATTGATTCCGAGCATGCATGTTTTTTTTTTGCGCGTCGGAATTGCATACAGACGATCAGAATTTCCAACAAGAACTTTTCTTGTCGGAAAAATTGAGAACCAGCTCTCAAATTCCGACAGAAAAAGTCAGATGGAGCTTACACATGGTCGGAATTTCTGACCAAAAGCTCACATCGAACTTTTCTTGTCGGAATTTACGATCATGTGTACACGGCATTACAATACAATAGAATACAAGAGGGTTAAGAGGGCCCTGCTCATAAGAGCTTACAATCCTATTTAGGTGCAGCAAGTGGTATAGAAGGTATTAACTGTGGGGGATGAGCTGATGGAAGTGATGTTCAATTAGGCCATACACGGAGCAAATTTCTTTTCTGCACCCACGTGTTGCAAGAAATAATTTGGCTTGATTCCCCAATCAACACAGACAGTGTTGATGCGAGAATCTCTCCTGCCAGGCCATTGCCTTCTCCCATCGGGGAAAGCCACCCTGGCCGGGCGGAGACGGTGATTATTGTTGGTGGTTATAGAAGCTTCTAGCGATAGTCACAGGTAAAACTCAACAGGCTTGATGTACCCAAGTTGATACAATTGATTACCTGGGTACATTCAGCCTGCCCATACGTGGTTCAAATCTTGGCCGGTTCCTGCTAAATTGGCTGAGATTTGAACTGTGTATGGCCTGCCTTAGTTGGAGATGAGATAGGCTTCCCTGAAGAGATGAGTTCAGGGATCGCCTATAGGCAGCCAGAGCAGGAGATAGCTGGACACATTGAGTTAGGGAGTTCCAGTATTTACTGTAGATTCAAAACCAGTTGCGACCGTTACTATCCCTGCTACAGACCTTTCCAGCTCTGACCTCTAGTGGAGCATTTCTGCGGCAACATTTTATATAATGTTTTTTTCTAAAGCAGTTTTGGCTAAGCTGCTGTGGAACTCTGAGCACTGGCATGTCCTAACGTATGGAGGAATGCTGGGACGTGTAGTTGTACTGGAGACAAAAGCAGAGGCCCTCTTGATCTTTATCAAAATCAGACTGCAACAGGCTTGTGTTATTTTAACATATCCTTGTTTATCCTTGTGAGTGCTACTGTGTATAATTGCAAGACACACATATTTCTATAGGAGCGATTCACAATTTTGTTTTTCAATTTAACTGAACAACTTATGTTAACTTCAGTCATATTCATTTAAAAACCCTTTATCTTTGTCACTATTGCATATTTAAAGCCAGAAAAAAAGTAATCCCTTTGGCTGTTCCAATTGGCAATTACGTAAATGAATTTTAGGCCTACCAAAACAGTTACGGATGTATTAGTAAAGAATAGGGGATATAAGTCAGCATAAGAGGGTCTGCCCATTCTAGCAATGATACACTGCAGTATTTTGTATCGGTGTCCTGTGACCTTGACCTGCAGCAACTTTGCACTGTGCATTGCTGTGCCAGGATTAAGAGCCGGTTCACACTGGGGCGACTCGTCAGGCGGCTGAGCCGCCTGACGAGTCGCGTCCCATTCAATGCAATGGAACTGTTCTAATAGGAGCGTCGCAAGTCGCTCCGACTTAGAAAAAGGTTCTTGCGCGACTTCGGGGGCGGCTCGGGGCGACCTGCATTGACTTCTATACAGAAGACGTTTTGCAGGTCGCCTCTGAAGTCGTCTTCAGGACGACTTGCAGAGTCGCCCCCGAAGTCGTGCCGCGGAAGTGTGAACCGGCTCTAAGCCACATGACCCAGAACTTGAGGGTTTCAGAATTTCTTTGTTACCATGAACAGGTACGTTTATGCTGATAATAGAATATATCTGTATTAGCGTAACAATCTACAAAATCATATATGACCAAAATAAATATGTAGGCTCTTTCGAGCAGGGCCCGCCTTACCCTCTTGTCTGTAATTGTATTGTAAATGTACTGTATTCCTTTATTTTTTTAAAGAGCTACGTCAATTGTTGGCACTATATACATCCTGTGTAATTTATTATACAGTAGCTTTTTGTTCATTTAAGTCTAACAAAAAAAATCTATGTAAATAAGCAAACTTAACTTTACATATACAGTGTAAACTGTTATCCGCATAAGATTAGATCTATTATTTTTCTAAGTGTGATGATGACTTGATAATTAATGTAGGTATATATTTTTTAAGGTACGGGGTTTGGACACCAACTACTGCATAGACAGCATGGGCCACACTAATGGAGGAATTGTGGAAATTGGAGCCTGTCACAGAATGGGTGGAAACCAGGTGAGCTAAATTTATGCCCATACATGTATGGCTACCAATAGCAATCATTATTCCTGCAGCAGTAAATTGCATTCCTGATTATTAGGTCATAATATATGTTGAAATAGTCCTAGAAATGTTAAATGACAGATAAACTGGCATAGGTGAACACATTTAAGGGCTATTCAAATACTTTGTTACTTTGGGGTCGGTACAATCATGGCTCATTCCAACAACAGGAAGGGATCTGAAAGGAATTCAGAAAGCTTGCTTCCCATAAACAAGTGTGACACCAGTAAACAAAACAAAGGCATATTTGTGATGAGCTGAAGAAGTCTTGAAATGGAATCCAAACTGGAGAGGGGCAACTTTATTCTCCAGGATTGATAATTTTAGCAGACTGGATTAGAGGAATATTGTTGAATAATTCACAAACCACCAGATGAATCACTGTACAGAGTTTGCCATTGCTTACAAAATATAAAAATAGAATGCTTTTCCTATGTTGTGAGTGTGTTGGATTGAAGACGTCTGGAGTGAAACTGGCAAAAGGGAACTACCTAGAAGGAAACTACTACTAAGCCCTGAACCCTCATGGAGAAGGAAACTGAGGGGTGCTATTTTGAGCTGAGGGTTTGTATCTGTGACCTTAAGGAAGCAACTTTCTCCTAAAGGAGGAAAATTCTGCTTTGGGCTGTGTCCAGAATTTGACAAGGTACACCAATTGGTATGAGGGCTGCGGAGCAGACTTTGGAAAGTCGATTATCCAGCTAAAAGTTTAAGGGAACTGAATCATCTTCTGGACATTGGCAGACAGGGTTGTGGCTGAGGAGTCCTCCAGTAAGTGGTCATCAAGGTAACCTGTGACTTAAATGGATCAGGTTCCAGAAAAGCCAGAAGCAGGACAAGCATTTTTGTGAACATTCGGGATGCAGAGGATAGCCCAAATGATAGTGAAACATTTTAAGTGTTGGTCTCCCACAGCAAAACACAGAAATTGTTGATGTGAAGGGAGGATGGGGATGCGTAGACAAGCGGCTTGTGCCCACTGATTTCAAATTTCCTTGGTCTTAGAGAAGCAATGACAGATTTCATTGATTCCAGCGGGAATTTTGTTATAAAGAGAATCTGAGTTACTAGTATTAGTTAGGTTTTGGACTATGAATAGGTTTTTTATAGGAACCTAAAAATTCAGAGACTCGGGATGTCTTGGGTCCAGAGTGGCGCAAAGGCCAACAGACATCCCATAACTGGGAGGGGTGTGGGTGCTCCTTTATTGTGAAGAAGGCTTCTGGGTATGCTTGGTGGACTTGGGCGTCCAGGGCTTGAAACTAAAGGAAGTGGTAAGCCTTGGTTTTGAGGTTGACTGGGGAGAGTGAGAAGATCCTTTTAGCTGAGCATAGGTAGTAGCCACATAGGGGACTTGGGCTTCTAGCTTGTACCTCATAAAATACAGGATAAGGAAAATCCTCTGCTGTCTCTTCTACAGATTCAGGGCCTGCAGTATTTTCCTCCATAATCCCCTTAAGTACAGGAGATTCCTTAACAGGGTCAGGGGAATAGAGGCACGTAGCATTTCTGTCCTCTGGAAACTGAAGATTTTAGAAGTACCAAACATTTTCCAGAGTTCAGACATGGTGGCAGAGAATCCTGCTTTTTTCAGACAAGTCACATTGAGCGCGTCAAAGGAAGAGAGCGTTGTCATACCAGGATATTTCTCCAGGGCAAGAGAAAAGCTGTCATCCTGATTGGGGTTTCAAGTTTCCTGTAGGTTGGTGCATGCTATTTTTGCCCTTTTGACACAGATCTTTTGTGCTTGCAATTCGCCATTGCCCCCTAGTGGGGCTCCTACATATTGGACTGTGGAATGGATGGGGTTTTTGTGTGTTGGGATACAGGATGAGGTCTGTTATTATGTTAATTGCAGCCTGTCTTCCCCAGAATATTGTCAGGTTCTTTAACAGGGTCACCTTTGAAAGGAAAGGCCCCCCAATTGAAAACACCAGCCTGGTACCAGTAGCTTCTTCCACACCACTGCAACACCCTGAGGGTGCATCACCACTACACCCTTTTCTTTCTCGTACATCACGGGACACAGAGCGGCATATTCATTACTATGTGGGTTATATGGAGTACCTTCAGGTGATGGACACTGGCAATCTCAAACAGGAAGTGCCCCTCCCTATATAACCCCCTCCCATAGGAGGAGTACCTCAGTTTTTTCGCCAGTGTCTTAGGTGTTGGTCATGGTTTAGCTTACCTCCACATCCTTGGGATTAAGGTGGGCTAACCGGTTCTGTCCAAAGGCCTCAGTGCTAAAGTGGTCAGCAACCGGACCCCAAACCATTGGGGTGTAGCCCATAATGCTTTCTGTTTAGAGAGCTGGACCCTGGGCCCAGAACTTATAAACCTTTGGGGGCCTAATGTTTCTGTTGCCAGAGTGCTATATGGGCCCAGGACAGTGGATCCTTCATAGGAACCCAGGGCCTGAAGGTCTAGACGCCACCCACGGAGATGGGGGAAGATTGGACCTCTTGCTGTGCAAAAGTCCTGCGGCATGGAGCAGGTAAGTATTGGGGGAGCTTGCGGAACTTGGTTCTTAGCGGGTTCCCTACAGGGGGTGCACAGGGGGGACATGCCTGGGTATGCTCTGCATTGGCAAGGAATCACTATGTCTATGACAGAGACAGGATGATTCAAACTTTTTCCCCAGTAAGATGTGACCTCCCTGGTAAGTGTTGCTTAGCTGGGCTGCTGGCGCTAGGTGTGGGACCTTTTTCCCATGCTAAAAAGGAGGTCTGTGACCTACCTAAAGGGCTTACCTGCCTGGGTGCCTGCGCTGCTCCGTCCTCCTCCATGTGTGATGGCCCCCGCCGACGGGCGCGCGCGCGTGCCCGAGATATAAACGATTTTCGCGCCGTTTTCGTGGTGGGGGCGCGTCCCTGTGGGCGGCGAATCACAAATAAAGGAAGGGGAGGCCCTGCCATTAGCTGCCAATACCTCAGTATCATCCTGAGCTAGAGCAGAGGAGGACACAGAGCGGAGCACGCCGAGGACACCCGGTGGCGAAAGGAAGGATTGCAGTCTTTTCTGTCAAACCTACAGATAGGTTTTCTTTTCCTTTTTTCTCAGCAGATGGCTATTGGCAATACTTAGTGGGAGACAGAGTGGTTTCTTTTCCTCTTCAAAAAAAAAAAAAAAAAAAGAGAAGAAGGGAAAGAACTGCTGATCTCCCTTCTCAGTTTGGGCGTTAGTCTCTATCGCTCCCAAACCGACAGATCCCCTTAGCTACGTCTGTGGCTGGGTGATAGCAGGTGTACCTCGGTATTGTACCATGGCTTCTGGGTCAGAGGGTACAAAGGGTGGGGATTCCCCCGCAAAATCCGAGGGCTCAGACACGGCTATGCTGCTGCTCTCCCCACAGGACATATCAGGGCACGCCTTGATGGGACCTGGGGGATCTGGTGCTGGGGCTTACCAGGTCAGTCCAACCCCGGCTTTGTCACTGAGAGGGTTCTTGCTGTTTTCTTTAGGTGAACTAGAGAAAAGAAGGGCAAAAAGGATAGCTAAGGCTATATCGGGTAGAAAGCGGACTAGGTCTCCGTCACCCGAGCAAGAAGCCTCAGACACAGAGATCCTTTCCCTAGGGGAATTGGATAGACTTGACGCTTTGGACCAGGGTGGTTCAGAGATCGAGGATCTGGATACTGAGGGGTCTGGTTCAGCCTCCCAAGGGGAAAGTTTGTGGGTTCAGGCCTTAACGGACATGGTCCATGAGGCATTTAAGTTACCCATACCAGAACCTCAAGTATCGGCGGTTTCAGCTTTAGGCTCTTTAAGAACGCCTCGAAGCAACGCAGTTTTCCCGATCCATCCTCTACTCGAGGAGGTCATGTTTCAGGATTGGATTAAGCCAGATAGAGTCTTTTTACCACCTAAAAAATTCTCTGCTTTATATCCTATGGAGGAGATATTCTCCAAAAGGTGGGCGCCCCCGGCGGTGGACGCAGCCATCTCCTATGTGAACAATCTTTAACTTGTCCGGTGGAAAACGTACAGGTGTTTAAGGATCCGGTTGATAAACGCTTGGAAACATTACTGAAAGCCTCCTTTACTTCAGAGGGGCGATAGTTCAGCCCGCTGTGGCTGCTATTGGAATTACCCAAGCATTATCAGATAAGACTAAGCAAATGCTTAAACTTATCCCTGCCCAGCAGGCAGAGGAATTTTCGGATATACCGAGGGCTATACGCTTTACGGTGGATGCTATCAAGGACTCCATCCAGCAGGCATCACGTTTATCCTTATTTCTAATCCATATGAGAAGGCTCTTATGGTTGAAGAGTTGGGAGGCTGAGCCCCCATGCAAAAAACTCCTGGTAGGGTTTCCCTTCCATGGAGGACGACTCTTCGGAGAAGATCTGGATAGATATATTCAGACTATATCAAGCGGCAAAAGCACTCTCTTGCCAGTCAAGAAGAAAGCCCGAGGGCCCGCGTTTAAGCGCCAGCCCTCCCCGGGACAGGGGCCCTCTAATACCAGACAGTATCGACGGCCTCCTACAAGATCAGGCTTTAACAATAAGCCACAAGGCCAAGCCACTGGGGGCAAGAAGTAGTGGTACCGCAAGCCTGCGAAGCCAGCCCCCAAGTCGGCCTTATGAAGGGGCGCCCCCACCCACGATGGTGGGGGGAAGGCTACGTCTCTTTGCAGAAGTTTGGGAAGCCAGCATTCCCGACTGCTGGGTACGGTCTTCCGTGGCCACGGGCTACAAACTAGAATTTTCAAAATTCCCTCCTCCTCATTACCAGGATTCAAGAGTACCAGGCGACCCTGTGAAGAGAGCCGCATTGATGGCAGCATTGAATCATCTACTATTCCAGAAGGTGATAGTAGAAGTACCAGTCCGGGAACAGGGATTGGGGTTCTACTCCAACCTGTTTATCATCCCAAAGCCCAACGGCGATGTCAGGCCAATTTTGGACTTAAAGGGAGTAAATGCGTACTTAAAGGTCCGCTCATTCCGGATGGAAACTATTCGGTCAGCTGTCGCCGTGCTCCAGAAGGACGACTTCATGGCGTCCATAGATATAAAGGATGCTTCATGTGCCAATTTTTCAGCCACATCAAGTATTTCTACGCTTCGCGGTGGCTCAGCGTCATTTCCAATTTGTGGCGCTCCCCTTCGGGTTGGCTACGGCCCCCCGGGTATTCACGAAGGTCCTAGCCCCAATCCTAGCCAATCTAAGGACCCAAGGGGTCACGGTCCTGGCTTACCTGGACGACCTCTTGGTCGTAGACCACTCGTCTCCTGGCCTGGAACGAGCAGTGGCCCTCACGGTTCAGTACCTCGAGAGGTTCGGCTGGGTCCTAAATCGAGACAAGTCAGCATTCCTGCCCACAAGGCAGCTGGAATATCTCGGCATGAGATTGGATACAGAACAACAAAAGGTGTTCCTAACCCTATTAAAGGTCAAGGCCATCAAGGAGCTAATACAAATAGTTCTAAGAAGGAGAAGGCCAACTGTTCGCCTATGTATGCGACTACTAGGCAAGATGGTGGCCACATTCGAGGCGGTTCCGTACGCTCAGAGCCACACTCGCATCCTGCAGGCAGCCATCCTGTCAGCATGGAGCAAGAGGCCTCAGGCCTTAGAGATTCCTTTGCCACTCTCACCAAGAGTTCGGCAAAGTCTATCTTGGTGGTTAAACCCTCAGAATCTCCTGAAGGGAAAGACGTTCAGTCCTGTGACCTGGAAAATAGTAACCACAGACGCCAGCCTGATTGGCTGGGGAGCAATGTTGGATGGTTGCACTCGCCAGGGCACTTGGGCAGCGGCAGAGAAGCAGTTGCCCATCAATATCTTGGAGCTCAGAGCTGCTCGACTAGCCCTCAGGGCTTGGACGTCCAAACTGCAGGGGTTCCCGGTGAGAATACAATCGGACAATGCCACGGCGGTGGCATACATAAATCACCAAGGGGGAACCAAGAGTCAAGCCGCTCAGAGAGAAGTGAGCTTGATTTTCTTGTGGGCAGAAGCCCATGTGCCCTGCATATCGGCTATATTCATTCCCGGAGTGGACAACCTACAGGCGGACTTCTTAAGTCGCCAGACTCTGTTGCCGGGGGAGTGGTCTCTGCATCCACAGGTCTTTCAGACACTCTGCCAGAAATGGGGAGTGCCGGACGTGGATATCATGGCATCGAGACTGAACAAGAAGCTAGACAGGTTCATGTCCCGCACAAGGGATCCCAGGGCCTGCGGAACCGATGCGTTAGTTTGCCCTTGGCATCAGTTCAAACTTCTTTATGCATTTCCCCCGCTCCAGTTACTACCCCGCCTGCTGCGCAGGATCAGGGTGGAGCACATACCAGTTATCCTGGTAGCTCCAGCATGGCCCAGAAGGGCATGGTATTCACTAATCCTAAAGATGGTAGTGGGAGACCCTTGGACTCTTCCTCTACGGCCAGACCTGCTATCGCAAGGTCCGATCCTCCACCCTGCCTTACGGCATCTAAATTTGACGGCCTGGAAGCTGAATCCCTGATTCTCAGGGGTAGAGGTCTGTCTCAGAGAGTAATCTCTACCCTAATCAGAGCCAGGAAACCGGTCTCTAGGGTGATTTATTACAGGGTCTGGAAGGCCTATGTAGGCTGGTGTGAGTCCAAGCGATGGCTTTCTCGGAAGTTTACCATCGATAGAGTATTAAGTTTTCTCCAGCTAGGAGTGGATAGAGGACTGGCATTAAGCACAATCAAAGGACAGATTTCAGCTTTGTCAGTATGGTTTCAGCGGCCGCTGGCCACCCACTCGCTGGTTAAGACCTTCATGCAGGGGGTCTTACGTATTAATCCTCCAGTTAAATCCCCGCTTTGTCCGTGGGATTTAAATCTTGTTCTGTCAAGTTTACAGAAACAACCTTTTGAGCCGTTGGCTGAAATTCCTTTGGTTTTACTGACAAGGAAGTTAGTATTTTTGGTCGCCATGGTTTCCGCCAGAAGAGTATCGGAACTGGCAGCCTTATCCTGTAAGGAACCATATCTTATTTTACATAAGGACAAGGTCGTTCTCCGCCCTCATCCTTCCTTCCTACCGAAGGTTATATCCAGTTTTCATCTAAACCAGGATTTGGTATTACCATCCTTCTTCCCTAAACCTACTTCCAGAAAGGAAGGGTTGCTGCATACCTTGGATATTGTCAGGGCCATGAAGGCCTATCTTAAGGCTACAGAGAAGATCCGGAAAACAGATGTGTTGTTCATTTTACCGGATGGGCCCAAGAAGGGGCAGGCAGCTGCAAAATCCACCATCTCAAGGTGGATTAAACAGTTAATCACTCAGGCCTACGGCTTGAAGGGGTTGCCTCCTCCGTTATCATTAAAGGCTCATTCTACTAGGGCCATGGGCGCCTCCTGGGCAGCACACCACCAGATCTCTATGGCTCAAGTTTGCAAGGCGGCAACCTGGTCTTCTGTCCACACGTTTACAAAATTCTACCAGTTGGACGTAAGAAGGAATACTGATACAGCCTTTGGGCAGGCAGTGCTGCAGGCTGCAGTTTGAGACCCTCGATTTCCGGGGGCTCCCTTTTTGAGTAAAATTTAAAATTTAAAATTATTTTTTCTCAACTAAGTTGGATTTATTATGATTTGAGTATATCTCTAAATTAAATCCTTTTGTCTTGGGAAGATGTTCTCCCTCCCCTCATTGTAAGCATTGCTTTGGGACATCCCACATAGTAATGAATATGCCGCTCTGTGTCCCGTGATGTACGAGAAAGAAAAAGGGATTTTTAATACAGCTTACCTGTAAAATCCTTTTCTTGGAGTACATCACGGGACACAGAGCTCCCACCCCTCTTATGGGGACCATTTTGGGAGGCATACTGCTTGCTACAAAACTGAGGTACTCCTCCTATGGGAGGGGGTTATATAGGGAGGGGCACTTCCTGTTTGAGATTGCCAGTGTCCATCACCTGAAGGTACTCCATATAACCCACATAGTAATGAATATGCCGCTCTGTGTCCCGTGATGTACTCCAAGAAAAGGATTTTACAGGTAAGCTGTATTAAAAATCCCTTTATTCACAATATAGTGATGCAAAGGTTGTTCCTATGGAGATTGGGAGAGCATTGGGGGGCTGGACATGAAATTTGGCTTTAAGGTCTTCCTGACATTGTACATTTATTTTCTTAAATATATTATAAGGCATATAAATCTTTAGAACATAGTTGTGAAAGGCAGCCAATAAGCAATTTGTGGTTTAATAGCATTTTTATGTATTCTTGTTAATTAGCCAATGTTTTTATTTTACTAGCTTTTCCGAATTAATGAAGCTAATCAATTGATGCAGTATGATCAGTGTCTGAGTAAAGGGCCGGATGGATTGAAAGTCATGATTACACACTGTAATTTAAATGAATACAAAGAGTGGCAATACTTCAAGGTATGTCTGGATGTCTAGTTATATTTACGAAGTGTACTTTATGCATTTTTATAATAAACATTTTCAATATTTTTGAATTCAGTATAGTCTATGGGTCACATTGCTCTCCAGTCTAGGTTGGGCGGTCCACTAGCAATAATGGCATAACAAATTACCTAGTCCTTTCTGCACTAAAGAGAACACAATTCGCGTATATTCACACTTTACCAATATGTTGTGGTGCGTTAACATGAATTTGTGTGTTAGCTTGCTGTGTTAATGCAGCCTATTCGACAGATCAAAAAAAAAAAAGCACACATGACCCCTTGATAATGGTGTACTAGAAAGCAGCACATCAGCTCTTACACAAGAGAAAATGAATGGGTTAATGCATGGCTCGAGATTTCAAGTCCTGAGCTACTAGCCAGACCTCAAGGGTTACTCGCTACCAGTTGCCGCTCCTAACTCCTACCCTTCCCCGCCCCTAAACGCACCCTCATAAATTATCTTATGAAATGACACTTAAATGTTTTTTGCAGAATTAAGTTATAAAAATAAATATTAACAACTTTATCAGTGCAGCCTCACCTGTGTCCATCAATGCCGCCTCACCTGTGCCCAACAATGCCGCCTCACCTGTGTCCATCAATGCAGCCTGCCTGTGCTCATTATTGCAACCTAGCTGTGTTCATCATTGCAGCCTAGCTGTGTTCATCATTGCAGCCTAGCTGTGTCCCTCATTGCAGCCTAGCTGTGTCCCTCATTGCAGCCTAGCTGTGTCCATCGATGCAGCCTGCCTTGACAGGGGAAAAGAGAGGAGAAGCAGGCAGCTGGATTATCAGAGAGCGAGGACACCGCTGTAACTGCTTTCATTACACATCTGTCTATGAAAGTATCGGGGCCAGGAGGCGGCACTGTATGTGACTGGCAGGGAACACACGGCAATTGAGATGTAAGCTGTTACAGCGATTTCTCCGCTCTCTAATAATCCTGCCGCCTGCTCTCCTCCCTCTTCCCCTCTGTGATCACTGGGAAAAAGACTCCCATTCAACCCCGCAAGCTGGCAGTGCTCGCCCCTCTGCTCCCAGGCAGCCCAGGCTCGCCAGCCCTTTCCGCTCGCAAAATGCAAGTAGGCGAATGGAAAATTTGAGGGCTGGGTTACTGCAAAGGTTACATACAGTGAAAGCATGGAAATTAAGGGGTTAATGTGCAGGATAAAAGAAGGGAATAAGTTCAAATATGGTCACATTCAGACAGGATGGAGCCGAGATGTTCAGGAGAGGAGGGTAGTGAAAGGGTTCAAACTGATCCCACAATCATGGGACAACATTCCCAAAACTCCAGCCACTGGTCTCCTCAATGTTGTTAAAGGAAAAGGGGATGCACACAGTGGTATATGTCCCAACTTTTTGAGACTTGTTCCTGCCATCAATTTAAAAATGACCTTATTTTTTCTTTAAATTGTACATTTTCTTAGTATAAACATTCAATATGTTTTCTATTGTGAATAAAATACAGGTTTATGAGACTTGCAAAATCATTGCATTCTGTTTTTAATGTCGATTTTACACGGTGTCCCAACTTTTTGGGGAATTGGAATTGTAGTCATTAAAGTGGAGGTTCACCCGAATATGACAATTTTTAACCTTAGATTCATGCTCATTTTGTCAAGGGGAATCGGCTAGTTTTTTTAAAATCGAAGCTGTACTTACCGTTTTAGAGAGCGATCTTCTCCGCCGCTTCCGGGTATGGGCTGCAGGACTGGGCGTTCCTATTTTGATTGACAGGCTTCCGACGGTCGCATCCATTGCGTCACAATTTTCAGAAAGTAGCCGAACGTCGGTGCGCAGGCGCCGTATAGAGCCGCACCGACGTTCGGCTTCTTTTGGCTACTCGTGACGCGATGGAAGCGACCGTCGGAAGACTGTCAATCAAAATAGGAACGCCCAGTCCCGAAGACCATACCCGGAAGCGGCTGAGAAGATCGCTCTCTAAAACGGTAAGTACAGCTTTGATTTAAAAAAAAAATAGCCGATTCCCCTAGACAAAATGAGCATCAATCTAAGGTTAAATTTTTTTTTTAGGGTGAACTCCCTCTTTAAGGAATGATTCATTCATTACTACTTCCCCTTCGTCCATTGTAAGAGGAAGAGGAGGGCTGTCCAATGTAAACACAATTATGTTTACATTTATGATCGCGCTGTGATTGGTCATTGTGATCACTGTGAGCCACTGACTGACTATTGCTTTGTCAGCGCCCTCAGAAAATATTCAGTCCTACTGGATATGGGGAGCATGTGACCTCCTCCTTGGAACGCAGCGCTCCAGGAGTACAAATGGAGCTTTTTTCATTTGCTTTTTATTTATTCCAAGAAAATACAATTAAATTGTAGTCTGGCCTAAGTCACAGTAGAAAACAGTGGGTACTATTCCATACCAGTCCTTGCAAAATTGCACGCATACACATAGAGGTGGATTCATTTCAAAAGGTAGGGCTTCCTTTCTTCCCAGCCCTGCCAGACAATGGCCTGGTTTTAGAAAAGGTGTTTTTTTTTCTGATATAAAGCAAATGATGTTTGGGATTTGCTTTAATGTCTGCTTTCCTTCCTATAGAACATACATAGATTTACCCATATCCCTACCGGAAAATGCCTGGATCGCTCAGAGGCTCTTCACCAAGTGTTCTTGTCAGACTGTGACTCCAGCAAACCATCACAGAAGTGGGAAATGAACAACATCCTCGGTGTATAAAGTGGAAGGTCGACAAATGAAGATTACATTGGCTTAAGCCAGCCTGAAACCTGCTGCAATGAGTAACTCTGTACAGTCAACACACAATGAAGGATAACGGAGACCTACCCGATGAACACTGGGTCATCCTGCAGTTAATGTTTACAAGACTGCTTTTACCTTTAAACTTTTTACACGTTTACATCATCTTGGTCCAAGATAATGTTTGTTAAAGTGCTTCTAGCTCTGTTTGTAGGAACAAAGCTAAAGACTCTATTTCTCGGGATTCTACTCAGGGGTTGGAAGGTAGTTTTTAACACACACTTGAAAATCATTTAATTGGTGAGACATGTCCTGTGTCTTGGTGATTAACTATTATCTCAATTTACTTTTCACTCTTCTTTTTCTTTTCCAAGCACTGCCACAATTTCTTTTAGTAATGGTGGCCTTTGTCTGTGCTGCTGTTTTGGATGGTAACATTGGGAAAATTTTAGTGCCTCTTCCATTTCTTTCATATTTTTTTAGGAGAAGTGTATGCTTGCCATATGTAAGAGATGAACTCCAAAAAAAGAATTGTTTGGTGGTTGTCTGAAAGAAGAATCAATTGGTGAAACTTTTTGCTGCTGGGCGAACATACAGTGTTCCAGGCCACATGTGTTATGGTGGAGCAGACTGGTGCATTGTAAATACAGGTACTTGGAAGATTTCTAGGTTGTAGATGGTAAAGAAATCCTCAAACTTGAAGTCATATGTAGAGGTTTTAATGATAATTTCCACTACTACACTCCAAAGCATCTCCAGTCCTAATACTGAATAGAAAGGGTGAAAGCTCTATAGCATAGTGTACCAGTTATTGCCACAATAAGTCCCCATGAGGTGTTCTAGAACACTGTAAAGTTGGATACTTTCTCTTTATCAGCAGATCTCAGGTGAAGTTCTGTCTCTATGAAATACATTGGACTCATTTACATCCACTAGGCCTGCTCTGTGGCAGTGGATAAAGTATAAAGTGGTGTCCTTGTGTTGCTACAAAACACATTCAGAATCAAGGTCTTCAAAAGTTGGTAAACATGTTGTGAAACAACAATTGTGTGCATTTAGCCAAAGCTTGTTAAAATGGGGTCTGTTCTAGTACTCCATTTATATCTTTGAAGGCTCATGCCACGTACACACGACCGTTTTTCATGACGAGGAAAATGCCATTTTTTTAATTGGTCATTAAAAACAATCATGTGTAGGCTCCAGAGCATTTTTCTCGACGAGAAAAATGGCCATTAAAAATTTAGAACCTGCTCTATTTTTTCGTCGTAAAAAACGGTCGTGTGTGGGCTTTAACTACGGGGGGAAAACGTGCATGCTCAGAAGCAAGTTATGAGAAGGGAAATTTGCATAATCAGCCTAATGGGTGGCGCAATTCGAATGGAACTTCCCCTTTATAGTGCCGTCGTACGTGTTGTACGTCACCGCGCTTTGCTCAAGCATTTTTTTTCCACGATCGTGTGTATGCAAGGCAGGCTTGACAAGAATCACTTCGAGAAAAACGTCGTTTTTTTTTTTCCATGACATGAAAAACGGTCGTGTGTACGCGGCATTAGTAAAGACATGGCGCATTAGCGGAATTGGTTTTGGGGTATCTGCTAGAGCACCTTCTCAGTAATATTACTTCCTGTTCCTTGACTTTCAGTATCAGTAACAGGGCCATTATTTATAGATGCCATACATATTTATGGATGCTTTTTAAACTATGCAGGATGGTAATGGGGTTGGTGCTGCGTTGTCATTACTGTTGTGCCAGCATTTTCCCTGAATAAAAGACACAGCAGATCTATCACTAAGTCTCTAATATGAGAAAACACAAAAAGACTGACCAACCTACATGAATTCTACAGAAGTACCTTCAATGATCCGTTCATTATCTTCAATGATCCGTTCATTACCTGCGGTATCTAACTATAAGGCTTCATTTTCATGGACGTTTTTACAGCCACTTTTCTGAGCGTTTTTTTGCAGCTTAAAAACGGCTCTCCATGTTAGTCTATGGCCTCATGCCCACCATGACTTTTTTGAGCTGTAGATGGCTGAGCCGTTTTTAAGCTGCAAAAAAAAAACAGGACCAGTGCGTTCTGAAGCTCCAGCTTTAGAGCTGTAAAAACGCCAGACGTTCAAAAACGCTCAAACGCGCAAAAACGCTGAGCGTTTTTAAGCTGTAAAAAAGGCTAAAAAAAGTGGCTGTAAAAAGTCCATGGAAATGAAGCCTTAGTCCTGCAAGAAAAAATGTACTAATTTCTTTACAGCCATATCAAAGAGTTCAGCACACTGCAATAACTTAGATGAAATCCATTATATGTGTGATTAGTAACTACAGATTTTATTTTCTTGCTCAGTTACATTATATTTATTACAGCTTTGCCAATTTAGTTTAGTTATAGGGCCAAAAATAAAGATTTTAATTGTTTTGTAACATTTGCAAAGCTTGGTGACGAATTTACAAAGGTCGTGTCCCGTGACCTTGTGCAATGTTAAATTATGTGGCAAAAATGTACAGGACCAAAAAGCATTGTAAGCAAAGATGCAAAACCAACAGGTTGGCTAAATGGATGAATTCAGTTCTGTCTTTTGTAACATTGCACTAAAGAAGCAAATCTACGGCACTGAGAAATAGGCTGTTGTACATATCAGATGAATTGGCAGCCATATCTATTGACAACTGGTACTTCCCATAATAATAGAGCTGAATCTAATACCCATACTCTGAATGAGCAGGAATAGCAATATTTATTACACCCTGCTGACTAGGAAGCAAACATTTGATTAGCCCTTCATGACTGGTGGTTGCATCTACTTTTGTGTATTTATTTATTGAGGCTTAAAATATAATATAGAAAACCAAACATTCACAGTTGCCTGCTTATAATAATTGGATCTGGATTACAAGGTGCATGTGGAGGGGTTTCAGACATCCAGGCTGGTACAGTGTGGGGGAAAAGGTATTTGTACCCCTGCCGATTTTGTACGTTTGCTCACTGACAAAGAAATAATCAGTTTATCATTTAATGGTAGGTTTATTTTAACAGTTGGAGACAGAATAACCAAAAAAATACAGAAAAATGCATTTCAGAAAAGTTATAAATTGATTTGCATTTTATTGAGTGAAATAAGTATTTGACCTCTTCGGAAAACATGACTTAGTACTTGGTGGCAAAACCCTTGTTGGCAATCACAAAGGTCAGGCCCCGTACACACCTCCGAGAAACTCGACGGGCAAAACACATCGTCTTGCTCGTCGAGTTCCTTGTGAAGCCGCCGAGGATCTCGGCGAGCCAAGTTTCCCCGTTGACTAACTAGGAAATAGAGAACATGTTCTCTATTTGGCTCGATGAGTTCCTCGTCGGTTTCCTCGTCCAAAAGTGTACACACGACCGGGTTTCCTCGGCAGAATACAGCTCCCATCGAGTTTCTGGCTGAATTCTGCCGAGAAACTCGGTCGTGTGTACGGGGCCTCAGACGTTTCTTGTAGTTGGCCACCAGGTTTGCGCACATCTCAGGAGGGATTTGGTCGCACTCCTCTTTGCAGATCCTCTCCAAGTCATTAAGGTTTTGAGGCTGACTTTTGGTAACTTGAACCTTCAGCTTCCTCCACATATTTTTCTATGGGATTAAGGTCTGGAGACTGGCTAGGCCACCCCAGGACCTGAATGTGCTTCTTCTTGAGCCACTCCTCTGTTGCCTTGACCGTGTGTTTTGGGTCATTGTCATGCTGGAATACACATCCACAACCAATTTTCAATGCCCTGGCTGATGGAGGGCGGTTCTCACCCAAGATTTGACAGTACATGGCCACGTCAATCGTTTTTTTGATGCAGTGAAGTTGTCCTGTCCCCCCAGAAAAACACCCCCCCAAAAGTATAATGGGCCAGATCCACAGCCCCGCAGCGCAACGTAACTTAACAGATTTAAGTTACACTGCCGCAAATTTCCTAAGTTAGGTATCGATCCACAACACACTTACCTGGAAATTTGCGGCGGTGCAACTCAAATCCGTCCGGCGCAAGGCGTTCCTAATCTAATGGGGCGAGTCCCATTTAAATTAGGCGCGCTCCCGCGCCGGACGTACTGCGCATGCTTGTGACGCAAATTTATCGACGTGCTTTGCGCGACGTAATTTTTTGATCGGCGCGTAGCGTATTTCCGTATTCCCGTACGGCTTACGCAACCGACGTAAAATTTAAAAATTTGACGCGGGAAGGACGGCCATACTTTACACAGCAGTACGCCTGCTGTGTAAAAGTAGGGCTGCTTTACAAAAGTGTAACTAAGCGACGGGAAACTAACGTAGCGGCGACGTAGCGAACGCGAAAAAGCTTTGAGGATCGCCGTAACTCCTCATTAGCATACCCGACGCGTATTTTTGACGATGAATGCCCCCAGCGGGGGTCGCGGTACTGCATCCTAAGATCCGGCAGTGTAAAACTATTACACATGTTGGATCTTCTGTCTATCTCTTGGAAACTGATTCTGTGGATCAGTTCCAAAGATAGAAACAGGGATACGCAGGCAGAACAGCAGATCCGCCTGCGTATCTCTTTTGAGGATCTGGCCCAATGTTTCCACCTCCATGTTTGAAGGTGGGTCATAGGCAGTATTCATCCTCCTCCAAACAGGGCGAGTTGAGTTGATGCCAAAGAGCTCAATTTTGGTTTCATCTGACCATAACACTTTCACCCAGTTGTCCACTGAATCATTCAGATGTTCATTGGCAAACTTCAGACGGGTCTGTTAATATGCTTTCTTGAGCAGGGGGACCTTGCGGGCACTGCAGGATTTCAGTCCTTCACAGCGTAGTGTGTTACCAATTGTTTTCTTGGTGACTATGGTCACAGCTGCCTTGAGATAATTGACAAGATTCTCCTGTGTAGTTCTGGGCTGATTCCTTGCGGTTCTCATGATCACTGAAACTCCACAAGGTGAGATCTTGCATGGAGCCGCAGACCGAGGGAGATTGACAGTTATTTTGTGTTTCTTCCATTTTCGAAAAATTGCACCAACTGTTGTCACCCTCTCACAAGCTGCTTGGCGATGGTCTTGTAGCCCATTCCAGCCTTGTGTAGGTCTACAATCTTGTCCCTGATATCCTTGGACTGCTTTTTGGTCTTGGCCATGGTGGAGAGATTGGAATCTGATTGATTGTTTCTGTGGACAGGTGTCTTTTATACAGGTAACAAGCAGAGATTAGGAGCACTCCCTTTAAGAGAGTGCTCCTAATCTCAGCTTGTTACCTGTATAGAAGACATCTGGGAGCTAGAAATCTTGCTTGGGCATAGGGGGTGAAATACTTATTTCACCCATTAAAATGCAAATCAAGTTATAACTTTTTTTAAATGTGTTTTTTTTGGAGTTTTTTTGTCTCACTGTTAAAATAAGGCTACCATTCAAATTATAGATCATTTTTTTGTCAGTGGGCAAACGTACAAAATCAGCAGGGGATCAAATAAATTTTTCCCTCGCTGTATGCCTCATTCTTGTCGTATATACTTTAAAGTAAGCATTAAAAGTAAAGTTTTTTTAGTTTGAAAAATGTAGACAAAAATGGCAATGCTGTATTTTCATTTTCAATATTAAATTTGATGGGGAGGCGCAGTTAAGCCTAGTACACACTGAGACTATCGGGCAAATGATCGTCTGTTTTTTTTGCATGGTAGTCTCATATCGAAAATGAAGAGGTTACTCAACCTAGGAAAATTCTCATACAACTTCGGAAGCGATGGGTATTGTGTTCTTTTGTTTATGAGCATGCATAATCTTACTCTTCTGTTTTTTTTGTTTTTTATGAAAATTTAACTGAGTTAACAAAAATCGTATGATCTGGCACCATACGAGAATTTTTTTTATGTTTGTCCTTATGGATAATTTCAGATAAACACAATCGGTTCTCGAAAGCTGTGTACTAACGATCAGATTATCGTACGTTGCTTCGAAAGCAGTATTTTTCGTCCAATTTTCTCATTGTGTGTACTGGGCTTTATTGAGGGGATCCATTAGACATCAACGTTTAGAATTCATGAGTAATCAAGACTACCTTAACCCCTTGCCTGCTGGTTAAAACAAGAAAAACCAGATAGGGTTGACTAAAGATATATATATATATAATCACCATGTAGTCATAAATGAAATGGGCAAAACCAAAGAGGTCCACATTAAATAAAAAATGAAAAACAGGTTAAACAGTAATATGATCCCTTTTGGGGTGAAAATGCTTTTAATCTGGGGCCACTTATACCATGCATTGCTTGCTGCCATCTCCCGCATTGGGGCATTGTCAATCATTTGTTGTGTGGAGATCTACCAGTCAAACGACTGGATCCAAAAATGTGCACCAGTTGGTAGTTTTTTCACATGTGTACTTCCAATATGGTGCAGTTGAATACAGTGCTGTGGGATCCATCAAGAGACCCCCCCCCCCCCCCCCCTCAGCAATATTCCAGCTATTTGATGCCATAAAACTAAATACAAAGTGTTGCTATGGGTTACTGCATCTTTTTATATACATACAAATGTTTTTGCAAACCTAGTTGCTGGCTCACCATAGGTTGCTACCACTGTAACATTTTATTATTTCTCTTAATCAAGCTTCAGAAGTTTTATACTGAAACTGTATTGGGCTGCGATGCAGGTGCATTGCATGGCGCGTAATTGTGCATTGTAGGTACTGCAACGTACAGTGTGAAGCCAGCCTAAGGCAAAAATGTTACTTGTCTGCTTACTGGTTTATTGTAAATCGAAGTGTCCTGTTGCAAGTCATTTTTGAATCCGCATTTGATGATATTATTGTGGAAGGAAACTGTACTGAGATATATATGTGGGTTTTCATCACCAATGTCTCCATCTAAAACAAATTAGCTGGTTGTCATGCATATCAATGGGCTTTAGTACTTTGAGTCACTGAATTATTGGAAGTATTGAAATCAAACAGTACTGACCAGGCAAATGGCATTTTCAAAACAAGGTGAGCACTGGTGACATGTGTATTTCTCTCGGCAGTCGTCTTTAAAGCATTCTGTGACTTCTGGGCTATAGTGGAGAAATTGATTGGCAGGAGATTCTACTAGTGTCCCGCCCTCCATGAATACAGCCATGGCATTTAATTATTGGATAAATATGATAGGCCCCAAGAATGAGGGAATTCGTCATTTTGATCATTTATAAGTGGGGCTGGGGTGAATGTGTTTTTCTCCAGGGCAAATGGCCTTCTCAATAGAACCTTAAAAGTAAGGCCAGCCATAGGCTGTTTAAATCTCGGCCGGTTCAGCAAGATCTGGCCAAGATTCAAACTGTAGCTGAATGTACCAAATCGACTGATCAACTTGGGTTCAACCAGCCTGCTGGATTCACTTGCTACTATAGCCGCTAGGATTAATCGCTGTCTTCTCCTCCTCCCTCTGCTGGGAGCAGACAGTTGCTTGGCAGAGGGGATTTCCCTGTCAGCACTATCTGTGTTGATGGGGAATTGTGCAAATTTCTTTCCTACAACCCATGCAGGAAAGAAATTTGCACCGTCTATATCCTGCCTCAGAGAGGCGGTCTTGGCAGGTAAATAAAAAGCATCTAATGTTCATCAACATCAAGCTCCCTTAGGCTACATTTACACCTGCGTGTTTCCTAAACGCGTGCCAATACACACAGAAATGTGCCTTTGCCACGCGTTTTGTAATCGCGGATCACACTTGCGGTGCAATTGTTAATGGCACCCCAAGCGCAGGTAGCAGACGTACATTTTGCCTCCTGGCAAAACGCACTACAAACATATCAAAATAAAAAAATGCCCATGTAGCGCAAGCCCATTCAAGTAAACAGGCTGCCTAGGGGTGATGTACACACAAAAAAAATGCACACAAGAATGCGCATTACCGATACACTCAGGTGTGAATGGTTCCTCAAAGATCAATTAAGCCTTCAGTTTTAATAAGCTAAATACATTCAACATGCATTAAAACAAAAAGTGTACAAAGTCTTAGGCTGGGTTCACACATATGCGGCCGCGGTTTCAGTGCGGCAGTCCGGTGCGGTTCTGTTAGGAATATTTAGCTGAAATTGCACCTGAACCAAACACAAAAATTGCACAGGACCCTTTTTAACATTTGTGAATTGGCTCCAATGAAAGTCGGTCCGATTGATATGTTATGCAAATTGGATGCTTTTAACCACTTAAGCCCCGGACCTTTAGACAGCTAAATGCCCAGGCCAGGTTTTGCGATTCGGCACTGCGTCGCTTTAACAGACAATTGCGCGGTCGTGTGACGTGGCTCCCAAACAAAATTGGCGTCCTTTTTTCCCCACAAATAGAGCTTTCTTTTGGTGGTATTTGATCACCTCTGCGTTTTTTATTTTTTGCGCTATAAACAAAAATAGAGCGACAATTTTGAAAAAAATTCAATATATTTTACTTTTTGCTATAATAAATATCCCCCAAAAACATATATAATTTATTTTTTTTCCTCAGTTTAGGCCGATACGTATTCTTCTACCTATTTTTGGTAAAAAAAATCGCAATAAGCGTTTATCGATTTGTTTGCGCAAAATTTATAGCGTTCACAAAATAGGGCATAGTTTTATTTTTTTTTTTTTTTTTTTTACTACGAATGGCGGCGATCACCGATTTTTTTCGTGACTGCGACATTATGGCGGACACTTCGGACAATTTTTGGGACAATTGTCATTTTCACAGCAAAAAATGCATTTAAATTGCATTGTTTATTGTGAAAATGACAGTTGCAGTTTGGGAGTTAACCACAGGGGGCGCTGCAGGAGTTAGTGTTCACTTAGTGTGTGTTTACAACTGTAGGGGGGTGTGGCTGTAGGTCTGACGTCATCGATCGAGTCTCCCTATAAAAGGGATCACTCGATCGATGCAGCCGCCACAGTGAAGAACGGGGAAGCCGTGTTTACATACGGCTCTCCCCGTTCTTCAGCTCCGGGGAGCGATCGCGCCCTCGTTCCGGATCGCTCCCCGCGGGTTACCGGCCGCCGGATGTACCGGGGGGGGTCCCGATCGGACCCCCGACCCGCGGAAAGGCGGGGACGTACATGTACGCCCATATGCCTGTACGTACCATTCTGTGGACGTATATGTACATGCAGCGGGTGTTAATCGGTTAAAAACACATCCAATTCGCAAATATGTGACTAGAGTCTCAGTTAGATTTCTTTGTACAGCAGCTATGGCCAGAGTGTAAAGGTGGTCTGATTGCAGAAGTTCCCCACACCCCTTACCAGAGTCAGACCTATAGCTTTGGAACCCAAAAAAAACGAATGCCCCTACTGGAGAGCTCTGACACAGCAGAGGGAGTGCTGGACCTCTGCAAAGAGATCACTGCTTCCCCGCAGAGACCAAGGGTCCCACATGCTTTTCTACTCTTGATTTATTTCTATTTTTTTTTTAAACTAAGAGTTTGCACACCATTTTTGTTTTTATGCACCTGAAATGTATTTTTTAATTTATTAAAGTTGAATTGAGCTTTAACACTTGTTGTATTGTGATGCTGGATAGAAGTGTCACTGCTGTACAGACGTGTGCAGGTTAAGAGAACAAGTGTAACGTTTTGGAATTACCACACCCATGCTCACCTGGAACTTCTGCCAATCCTAAAAATGTGATTGATCAAAAAGACAAACATGTCGGTACACAAGTTCCTTGCAGATGCAGAAAAATGTTCTTTTGTGACTTTACAGTGACAAGGTGACAAATGGTTGAAAAATGGGGTCACCTTGACAAAGGAATTCTAAGTTCCCCTGACATGTCGGTGTTCTGTTACATCAGTACATTTTTTATGTATCTGCAACGCGTTTGTGGTGCGCTGGTATTTTTATCTTTTTGCTCTGTTTCCTTGAACCCTCTCCATATTTTACAGGCCTTTGAGTTGCACTCAATGGAGCTTTATGTTGACAAACATTGCAGACTCCCCTGGATGCTATCTAACATGAACCAACCCACAGCGGTATCTGGTTTTGGTCATGGAAGGAGTACACAGAAAGAAGGTTAAACGCCACTTACCTTGTTCACAAGGGTCAGTACATTGCCGTGTATTTTTTCCTCTCTACTATAATTAAAAATCTCAAAGATTAATAAGGGGTATAAGAATCAACTTCTGCTTTGAGTAGATCTTTGTATCATGCACTATGCATTCTCGTAGGAAGGTGGCACACATTGTGCAGGTTGTGTATATTTAACATGGGTATTGTGTGCAATTAAAGCTATCTGTGAATTTACATGTGTAAACTGAGAGATCATCTCATTAACCCATAGTGAGCTGATCCTCTGTATTGTTTCTGTTTTCCATGCTTTGCTTTGTAAAATGATACCACCACTATGCATTTCTACTCATTTTTTTTTTAGTTTGATTTATGCAGATTTTGATACACTGTATGTTTCTGTAGAAATTGTACAGATACATTTTACTATGATAATATTGGGGACATTCTTGTTAATTTGGGGTTGCTTGTTTTTCTAGGTGCGAGAATAAATATTTTAATTTATTGTTTTTGTTTACTTTCTTAACTGAGATGATGCCCGTTCAAATATGGGTTGCATGTGGGTTACAGGCATCAGTAGAGTTTTGTGCAATTACCGGCTAAAGGATATTTATTAACCTCCAAGAAGACTTGCATACATACAGTACAGACTAGGGTTGTCCCGATACCACTTTTTTTGAGACCGAGTACAAGTACCGATACTTTTTTTCAAGTACTCGCCGATACCGAATACCGATACTTTTTTTAATGTCATGTGACGGTATTTTATAATTTTTTTTTTTTTTACAGTGATTTTTTTAGTTTTTTGGGGGGAAGGTGGATTGTCAGTGTGTTTTTTTTATTTACATTTTATTTTTATTTATTTAAAAAAAAAATATTTATTGCAATTTTTTTTTTTTTTTGTTTAATCAGCCCTGTTGGGGGGCTTTGGTGAGATATCAGGGGTCTTAACAGACCTCTGACATCTCCCCTTTAAGACAGAGAAAGGGACTAGGGAAACAGATTCCCCAGTCCCTTTCTCAGCAGCATCAGCTGAAATGAATGGAGCTCCTCTCCATTCATAAACTGCAGCATCGTAATCACAGGTTACGATGCTCAGTTATGTGAATGGACAGAGTCAGTGATCACTGACTCTGTCCATTCGGAAAAAGGTAGGAGCCGGGATTAGCGGCTCCTACCTCCGCTCTCCCCCCTGACAGATTGAGGGGGGAGAGCGGCACGGACAGACGGAGAAGACTGCACGGAGGACGGAGAGCTGCACGGACAGACGGGGGGAGAGAGGCACCCACAGGCGGGGGAGAGCGGCACGGACAGACGGGGGGGAGAGAGGCACCCACAGGCGGGGGAGAGCGGCACGGACAGACGGGGGGGGAGAGAGGAACCCACAGGCGGGGGAGAGCGGCACGGACGGACGGGGGGGGAGAGCTGCACCGATGGATGGAGAACATGGCAAGGAGGGGTGAGAGCTGCATGGACGGACAGGGGGGAGAGTGGCACAGATAATCGGGGGGGGGGGGGAGCGGCACGGATGGACGGGGGAGAGCGGCATGGATGGACGGGGGGAGAGCGGCACGGATAATCGGGGGGAGAGCGGCACGGATGGACGGAGAAGACGGCAAGGAGGGGGAGAGCTGCACGAATGGAGGGGCGGAGAGCGGCACGGACAGGGGGGGGGGTTAGGGCTGCACGGACAGGGGAAAAGACAGCATGGAGGGGAGAAGACTACCAATTCCCCTGCCTGCCCAAGTATCGGGTGAGGCATCGGAGCATTTCCCCCGAGTACAAGTACTCGGGGAAATGCTCAGTATCGGTACCGATACCGATACTAGTATCGGTATCGGGACATCCCTAGTACAGACCATACGTTTGGACACACCTTCTCATTCAAAGAGTTTTCTTTATTTTCATGACTATGAAAATTGTAGATTCACACTGAAGGCATCAAAACTATGAATGAACACATGTGGAATTATACATAACAAAAAAGTGTGAAACAACTGAAAATACATTTCATATTCTAGGTTCTTCAAAGCAGCCACCTTTTGCTTTGATTACTGCTTGGCACACTCTTGGCATTCTCTTGATGAGCTTCAAGAGGTAGTCACCTAGCGCAGCACCCCATCACTCTCCTTCTTGGCCAAATAGCCCTTACACAGCCTGGGGGTGTTTGGGGTCATTGTCCTGTTGAAAAATAAATGATGGTCCAACAAAACGCAAACCGGATGGAATAGCATGCCGCTGCAAGATGCTGTGGTAGCCATGCTGGTTCAGTATGCCTTCAATTTTGAATAAACCCCCAACAGTGTCACCAGCAAAGCACCCCCACACCATCACACCTCCTCCTCCATGCTTCACGGTGGGAACCAGGCATGTAGAGTCCATCCGTTCACCTTTTCTGCATCGCACAAAGACACAGGGGTTGGAACCAAAGATCTCAAGTTTGGACTCATCAGACCAAAGCACAGATTTCCACTGGTCTAATGTCCATTCCTTGTGTTCTTTAGCCCAAACAAGTCTCTTCTGCTTGTTGCCTTTCTTTAGCAGTGGTTTCCTAGCAGATATTCTACCATGAAGGCCTGATTCAAACAGTCTCCTCTTATCAGTTCTAGAGATGTGTCTGCTGCAAAAGGTGGCTACTTTGAAGAACCTAGAATATGAAATCTATTTTCAGTTGTTTCACACTTTTTTGTTATGTATAATTCCACATGTGTTAATTCATAATTTTGATGCCTTCAGTGTGAATCTACAATTTTCATAGTCATGAAAATAAAGAAAACTCTTGGAATGAGAAGGTGTGTCCAAACTTTTGGTCTGTACTGTATATTATCCAATAATGCAGTAATTGGACCTAAAAATGCACCTTGGCTAAACGACTCTTCACAAGGAAAAAACATTTCTGGAATATATTGTATATATAATATACAGTGGGGATCCCCTGCAGATTTTGTACGTTTGCCCACTCACAAAGAAATTAAGAGTCTATATTTTTTTATTATAGGTGTATTTTAAATGATAAACACAGAATATCAACCAGAAATCCAGAGAAAAAACACGATACAAATGTTATAAATTGAGTTGCCGTTCAGTGAGTAAAATAAGTATTTGATCCCCCCAAAAAAACATGACTTGGTACTTGGTGGAGAAACCCTTGTTGGCAAGCTCAGAGGTAAGACATTTCTTGTACAGTAGTTGGTGACCAGGTTTGCACACATCTCAGGAACTCATTTGGCCCACTCTTCTTTACAGATCTTCTCTAAATCCTTAACCACTTAAAGCGGGGGTTCACCCTAAAAAAAAAAATTAACATTACATTAAGCTCCATTCTGACATGGACTGTACGCTGATCTTTTTATATTGTTTTGTTGTACATACTGTTATATCTTTATTTCCCCCCCAGCATCCGGGTATGAATCCCGCGGGAGTGGGCATTCCTATGCACAGGCTAATTGATTGACGTATGACATAAGCTTCCCCCCGGCGCATACGGCCGCGTCACAAGTTGCCGAAAGAAGCCGGACTGCAAGTCGGCTCTATACGGCGCCTGCGCATCGACGTTCGGCTTCTTTCGACAACTCGTGACGCGGCCGTATGCGCCGGGAGGAAGCTTATGTCATACGTCAATCAATAAGCCTGTGCATAGGAACGCCCAGTCCTGCGGGATTCATACACGGAAGCCAGGGGGGAAAATAAAGATATAATGGTATGTACGACAAAAAAAAAAAAAATCAGCGTACAGTCCATGTCAGAATGGAGCTTAATGTAATGTTAAAAACATTTTTTAGGGTGAACCCCCGCTTTAAAGTGGTTGTAAACCCTCTGTGGCTACTTTTAACTACAGGTAAGCCTAGATTAAGGATTAAGGTTTACCTGTAGGTGTTTGCAATATTTCCTAAACCTACACGGTTTAGGAGATATTTGCAAAAAAGAATGCACCGATGTCTACGGCGCATGGGAAATAATACACTTTTTAAATAAAAAAATATGACAACAGTAAAGTTAGCCCAAATTATTTTGTTATATTGTGAAAGATGCTACGCCGAGTATACCCAACATGTCACGCTTCAAAATTGCGCGGAATGGCGATAAACTTTTACCCTTAAAAATCTCCATAGGCAATGTTTACAAAATTCTACAGGTTGCATGTTTTAAGTTAGAGGAGGTCTAGGGCTAGAATTATTGCTCTCGCTCTACAAATCGCGGTGATATCTCACATGTGTGGTTTGAACACCATTTTCATATGCGGTCGCTGCTCACAAATGCGTTTGCTTCTGCGCGCGAGTTCGACGAGACGCGCTTAAATATTTTTTTTATTTTTACACTGTTCTTTTAAAAAAAATTGTGTCACTTTTATTCCTATTACAAGGAATGTAAACATCCCTTGTAATAGAAAAAAGGCATGACAGAACCTCTTAAATATGAGACCTGGGGTCAAAAAAACCTCACATTTCATATTTACACTAAAATGCAATAACAAAATCTAATTAAATGTCATTTGAGAAAAAATAAATATGTCTCTAAGAGCTACAGTTGCAAGAAAAAAGATAAAACCAAAGTTGAGTTATTTGGAAGAAACACACAACACTGTGTGGAGAAAAAGAGGCACAGCACACCAACATCAAAATCTCATCCCAACTGTGAAGTATGGTGATGGGGGCATCATGGTTTGGGGCTGCTTTGCTGCGTCAGGGCCTGGACGGATTGCCATCATCAAAGGAAAAATTAATTCCCAAATTTATCAAGACATTTTGCAGGAGAACTTAAGGTCATCTGTCCACCAGCTGAAGCTCCACAGAAGATGGATGTTGCAACAGGACAACGACCCAAAGCATAGAAGTAAATCAGCAACAGAATGGCTTAAACAGAAGAAAATATGCCTTCTGGAGTGGCCCAGTCAGAGTCCTGACCTCAACCCGATTGAGATGCTGTGGCATGACCTCAAGAAGGCGATTCACACCAGACATCCCAAGAATATTGCTGAACTGAAACAGTTCTGTAAAGAGGAATGGTCAAGAATTACTCCCGACCATTGTGCACGTCTGATCTGCAACTACAGGAAACGTTTGGTTGAAGTTATTGCTGCCAAATGAGGTTCAACCAGTTATTAAATCCAAGGGTTCACATACTTTTTCCACCTGCACTGTGAATGTTTACATGGTGTGTTCAATAAAAACATGGTAACATTTAATTCTTTGTGTGTTTAGTTTAAGCAGACTGTGATTGTCTATTGTTGTGACTTAGATGAAGATCAGATCACATTTTATAACCAATTTGTGCAGAAATCCATATGATTCCAAAAGGGTTCACATACTTTTCCTTGCAATGCAACATCACTTCCGCCCTGCAATGGTATAGAGACAGGTGGGGGCCATCTTTCCTCTCATTCGTCTTCCTACCAAGCCAGAGAGAGGACCCTATCCCCTTCACAGCTTCCGGTAAGCGGCGTAGGGCACAGGAGCGCAGCGGGAGGAGGGCCCTCTTCCGCTGCCGATAAGTGATCTTGCGGCAAAGTCACGGCAGAGACCACTTTTATCTGAAAGTGGACCAATCACTGAAGAAGAGGATACTGGTGTTATGGTAGCTAGCTGCTGCCATAACAACAGTATTCCTCTTCAAAATCCCGACGTATAACAATGGCGGGCAGTCCGGAAGTGGTTAAAGTGGAAGTACATGCCAAAACTAAAATCCTTGCATTTATAGCCACCAATAATCTAATTTCTAACGCTAACCTATCTAGCCCTGTAGGAAAAAAAAAATCCGTATACATACCTTTTTTGCAGGCGATCCAACCTGATCTCCAGCGGCGGAAGCTCTGTTGAGTACACGTCTGACAACGGCTGTGAAATGAATGGGGAGTGATGTAACCTATAGACTTACTATGGGGCTTCCTTTGTTGGACGTGTCCTCTGCACCCGCCCACACAGCGAAGCCGCGGCTGAAAGCTCAGTGCTTGTGCTGCTGGAGATCAGGTTGGATTGCCTGCAGAAAAGGTATGTATACTCATTTTATTTATTACAGCGCTAGATAAGATTGTGTTAGAATATTGATATCTATAGATGCAGGGATTTTAGTTTTAGCACGGACTTCTACTTCAAGGGTTCTTGGCTGTCACTTGGCAATTCAAAGTTTCAGCTTCCTCCATAAATTTTCTATAGAATTAAGGTCTGGAGACCGGCTAGGCCACTCCATGACCCTAACTACTTCTGGACCGCCCACAGTGTTTATCCTCATGACGCATCACAGGAAGCACCTCCATGGTTAACAGAGGACAGAATTAAAATTAGACTTGGAAAACTTAACATTAATAAATCACCGGGACCAGATGGCTTGCATCCGAGGGTACTTGGGGAACTCAGTCAAGTAATTGCCAGACCATTGTTCCTAATTTTTACTGACAGTCTACTGACTGGAATGGTACGAGGTGATTGGAGAAAAGCCAATATAGCACCAATATTTAAAAGGGGCCCAAAATACTTCCCTGGGAATAAGACTAGTTAGCATAACATCAATAGTATGCAAGCTCTTGGAGAGGATGATAAGGGACTATATACAAGATTTTAGTAATGAGAACGGTATCATTAGCAGTAATCAGCATGGATTCATGAAGAATCGTTCTTGCCAAACCAATCTATTAACCTTCTATGAGGAAGTGAGTTGCCATCTAGATAAAGGAAGACCCATAAACTTTTATTGTACAAAATAAGGTTCGTTGGCATGGACCGTAGGGCGAGTACATGGATTGAAAACTGGCTACAAGGGCGAATTCAGAGGGTGGTGATAAATGACTACTCGGAATGGTCAGGGGTTGGTAGTGGGGTCCCCCAGGATTCTGTGCTGGGACCAATTCTATTTTATTTGTTCATAAACGACATGGAGGATGCCTTGTAACCAAATGCAGCCATGTCCCCCAAAGAGAAAGCCAAGCCCTGAACCCCCCGCCACAGCCGTCTAGTTGATCAGCGCGGGGAACATAACGGCTTTCATTTGAATAGCTGTGTGTTCCCCGCCGTGCGTCATCATATATAGCCACTCCCCTTGTCCAGGCACTTTGATAGACAGATCACCCATCCAATCCTGGGATGGGTGATCTGTCTATCAAAGTGCCCGGACAGGGGGGAGGGGCTATATATGACGACGCGCGGCGGGGGAACACACAGCTATTCAAATGAAAGCTGTTATGTTCCCCGCGCTGATCAACTAGACGGCGGCTGGGGGCTTGGCTTTCTCTTTGGGGACTAGATGGCGGCAGCGGCAGCTGCTCTCCTCTCCTACATTAGTGACATACCCGAGGAATGCTCTGCTACGCTCTCAGCCCCCTCTCCACCAGCTCTTGGGTGAAAAAAAAGTATCAGTGAAGCATCAGGAGCATTTGCGCGAGTACAAGTACTCGTGGAAATGCTCAGTATCGGTACCGATACTGATACTAGTATCGGGACAACCCTACTGCTCATGGTGTCAAAACTTCTGTACAACTTGCAACGCAGGGCTCAGAATACAAGACATAAAAATGTATCCTTTTGTACATTCTCATATATTTGCAGGTTCATCAGTGATCAAGCATGGGTGAGTAACGATCCCAGCTTCAGCAAACCCAGAATCATCTTCATCGCAGTATGACAATACAGAAGCTAAGCATTAAAACGTCATGCATAATCTCACCTTTTTCACAAAAAAAAAACAGCCTCTTCCTCAAACAACCCTTATCCCCTATCCCCATTCCTCGCTGCACTGCCCTTCTTTCCTTAAGGCTTCCAGGACAAATCAGAGTGATTCCGAATAGTCTGCCCTGGAAGCCCTAAGGAAAGAAAGGGAAGAGAATCGGGGCTTTTAAATCCCAAAACTACTGGCTGTGAAGGCAGTGACAGCTAATCACTCATGGAGGTAAGTGCAACAAGAAAAGGGAGGTAAGGAGGATGTGGGGTGTTAGTTCACCTTAATTTTTGTGAAAAAGGGGAACTTACACTTTGAGGCCGCGTACACACTGTCGGACCAAGCCGATGAAAACGGACTGAGGTTCAGTTTCATCGGTCCAAACCGACCGTGTGTACGGCCCATCGGACTTTGGTCCTTCAGACCAAAGTTTTAGAACTTGCTTTAAAATCGGACTGATGGACGCCTGACCGTCGGTCAAAACCGATGGTTAGTACACAAAAGCATCGGTTCAAAACCCGCGCATGCTCAGAATCAAGTCGACGCATGCTTGGAAGCATTGAACTTTGTTTTTTTCAGCACGTTGTGTGTTTTACGTCACCGCGTTCTGACCCGATCGGTCTTTGAACTGATGGTGTGCACATCAGACCATCAGTCTGCTTCAGCGGTGAACCGATGAAAACGGTCCGTCGGACCATTCTCATCGGATGGATCGACCGTGTGTACGCGGCCTAAGAGGAACAGCATCTGTTAAAGGGGTTGTTTTTTCACCTTAATGCATCCTGACCGGCCCCCTAGCCCCCCGTTTTACTCACCTGTTCGTTCCCTCGGCTCCCACTGCTGTGAATCAAATCCAATGACGGGGGTGAGGCCGAGTCTGGCATTCTGTGTCTATGCATAGGATGCATTTAGGTGAAAAAACATGAGGATTTACAACCCCTTTAATTTAAGGGGTTGTAAAGTCAGAAGGTTCTTTCTCTTTATGCATTAAGACAAAAAGCCTTCTGTGTGGAGAAAGCCTTCTGTGTGCACCATTGGACCCTGCTGCTGTCAATCAAAGAAGCTAGCCAATTAGAAGAGAGAGGGGGGGGGCAGAGGCACGGCTCTGTGTCTGAATAGACACAGGGATCTGTGACTCGGCTCAGGTGCACCCATAGCAAGTTACTTTCTGTGGGAGCACTCGACAGGAGGGAGGGGCCAGAAGCACAGAAGAGGGACCAGAGAAAAGGAGGATTGGGGCTGCTCTGTGCAAATCCACTGCACAGGGCAGGGAAGTATAACATGTTTTTTTTTTTTTATAGAAAAAAAAATTAGACTTTACAATCACTTTAATCCATTTTGGAAAAAGGCTGTAAAATAACAAAATGTGGAAAAAGTAAGCGCTGTGAATACTTTCCAGATGCACTGTACTGAGAGCAATGTTACTCAACTTTTTTACTGTATCATTTGCGGCCCCTCCTCCTTCCCACTGCAGCCTTCTGGGACACATAAAGGTCCCAGAAGACTGTGGGACCGCTCATAAGGCGCAGCACAACTTGCGCAGTAGGAAATCCGCTGTGAAGCTGGAAGACTTTACTGACGGTTTCCCCTACTTACAATGCAAGTGCCTGCACCCGAAGACAAATGGAGAATCAGCTCGGGTGCCGACATCACGGGCTCCCTGGACACATAAGTGTCCTTGTATTAAAGTTTGCAGCTACAGTATTTAAAAAAATCTTTTGGGAGACGGGAGCTCCTCTTTAAGTAGGGGATAGTGATGTGTGACTTCCAAAGCATACAATTCTAGGCTCAAGCGTTATGGGACTGCGCTAGCTGTAGAAATTGCAGATTTTCTACTATACAAGCTAGACATTCAGACACGTGGCACCAAATGCTGCACAAAAAAACAAAGTTATTCCTGAGCTACATATACAGTAAGACAAAATGCTTCTACTACAGCTATGTCCGCAAATAAAACAGTAAAACAGATTAGGAAATCCTCTAACCATGAGCAATAGCATTGAATTTCATCTACAGTAAAACGAATCCAGTACATCGTGCCACCAGGCAAGTGTCCACAGGTGTTTTGGCTAAAAGGTTCTAAATTTCTGCTATATCATGCAGAAGGAAAAAATGTTGATTTATTCAGTCTCCTAGAGACTCCCCGCTAGCGACCGAGAAAGGGTTAAAAACCACTGCAGGCGCTTTGCCGTCGGTATAGCCGCGGTGCCCCATTGATTTCAACGGGCAGGAGCGGTGGAGGAGCGGTATACAAACCGCTCCAAAGATGCGGCTAGCAGGACTTTTTTTTACCATCTGGGCTTTCCCACTGGAGAGACAGCAGCGGCTGTTTCAGATCAGTTTGTAGGTGCTATTTTTAGCGCTATAGCGCCTCCAAAGCGACCCAGTGTGAAAGGGGTCTGACAGAAATCCAGATTAGTCCTGAAGTCACTCCAAATCTACAAGTTGGATGCTTCATTCTGCTCAAAGAATGGACTGGCCCATAGTACTCATCATAAACAGCATTCCTAGTGATGATGGCTAAGTACACAAAGTAGAGGAGAAGGTTGCAAGACAAAACTTTCATCAGACCATATCACTGATTTTTCTGACATCCCAAGACATAAACATGTCAATGACATTCAGACGAATATATGAGTTGGCCTATATACCACCCCCTATGCCAGGGGTGCCCAACACATGTGGCCGGCAGCGCCATTTGATGTGGCCTGCCACCTCCTGCTCTGGAATGGTGGGTGAGCAAGCCCAGATCGCGGATTTCCGACCCGCCATCACTGTGAAGAATAGAACTGACACTAGAGGAAGCAGAGCCGACGCTTCCTGTATAGCACAAAACAGATTATAGCGCACACATTCAAGAATGACATTTATCCTGCAAGGCTAGATAAAAACCTGAACATATTTAAAAAAAATACGGGGGTTTGGTCACACTATATAGTCACATAGTGCTAAGCCCACTTACTGCGACAAAGTACCCCGAATTAGTGGATCCTACCCTAGTAATAGAATGAAAGATCCTGTGTCTCAACAATGGGAGCCAAACTCCTCTATGTGGGAGAACTAAAGGGATTCCTGTATACGCAGTGGTCCCCAACCTTTTTGGCACCGGGGACCGGCGTTGTTAAAGAAAATTGTGCCAGGGCCCGGGGGGGGGGGGGGGGTGTATGCGCCTTTTCGCGGGCAATTTATCAGGGTAATGGCTGGTGTTATCGCTTCAATCATCCCGGCACAATGATTGATATGGTGTCAGGATGATTAAAGCGCATTATTTCTATTATTAAATTGTAATATACAATGAAATAGTTCAACTCACCATAATGCAGAATGTGCCAGAGTGTCACTCGCCGCGTCACTTGCCACCCGATACGGATTGTCACATCGCCTGCCTTCATATGCAGCTTGTCACTTGCCACGTCGCCTGCCACCAGATGCATTTTGCCACTTTGTCACGTTGCCTGCCACCAGATGCGGAGGGTCACTTGCCAAGCTGCCTGTCACCAGATGCATTTTGTCCCTTGCCACATCGCCTGCCACCAGATTCAGATTGTCACTTGCCGCGTCACCTGTCATCAGATGCAGCTTGTCATTTGCCACCAGATGTGGATTGTCACTGCAGTGGTGGCAGCACAGGTGTTCGCATTAGGTCAGAGGCAAGCCTGGAGTAGCGGGTAGTGACTAGTGAGGGAGAGCAGCGGTAATGGGGGGGGGGGGGTGCTTTGCAGTGTTAATGGGACATCTTTTTTTTTTTTCAGCATTATAGCAGCCCCGCTGTGACCGGGGAAGAGCGGCAATGCAGGCAGGCGGTGAGAGGTGATCTCTTCTCGCACGCCTCAGTATAGGGACCCTGCTGTGAGCACGGCACAGCAGTGATGTGAGCGGGCGGGCGGGCGATGGGAGATGATGTCATCTCTCTTCTCGCTCGCCTCAGTATAGGGGCCGCGCTGTGGGCACGACACAGCAGTGATGCGGATGGGAGATGATGTCATCTCTCTGCGCTGCAGTGTGTGGGCGGATTATTTAAAGTTCCTCCTCGGGCGGGCGGTACCGTTTAATCCACAGACTGGTACCGGTCCGTGGCCCGGGGGTTGGGGAACACTGCTGTATAGCACCGGCTCCTGTCACAGGCGGAGTGATACCAAATGTATTCCACCTGTGACAGGAGCGATACAGGAAACATCGGCTCTGCTTTCTACTGCAGCCGCATGCTTTCTCTAGCGCCGGCTTCTGTCACACTGATGCTCGGGGATGGCGGGTTGGGAACCAGCCAGCAATACTCACCACCAGCATTACCAGACCTGGAGGACAGCCAGCAGCAGCCAAGGATACCTGCAGGAATCCTGAGGAAGAATTGAAGATTGAAGTCAGTTGAGGTGCAGGTAAACCGTAGTGCATCAGTGTGAAAGCAGCCTTATACCCCTTTTACACGATCGGTCCGATCGGGTCCGCCTGTCTGTGTTCCAGGTGGACCCAATCCAACCCTCCATTTACCTCTATAGAGCAGCAGATGTAAACGAACTTGTATGAATTTACACCTGCCTATCTCCAATCTGATTCACTTAAAAAAAAACAAAAGGGAGTCTGTCCCCTTCTGTCTGGGCGAATCGGAGGGCCCATGGGGTAGAGCGGGATGTGTCCATGTTTGCTCTGCATATGCAGAGTGGACACGGACTTGTCATTCACCCGCTCTGCTCATTGTGGCCTACGACCGGTTACCAATTCGCTAAAGTGGCCCTCGCTCCTCAAAAGGTTGGTCATCCCTGCCCTATGCCTTTAACACACTGTCCTAAAGTGATTGTAAAGGTTTTTTTTTTTTAACCACTTGCCGATCACTGCACGTCGATATACGTCAGCAGAATGGCAGCGGTGGGCAAATGGGCGTACCTGTACATCCCCTTTAATTTGCGGGCTAGTGGACGCGCGCGCCCGCCACTTGCTGTGTGGCCGTGCCCGCGGACTCAACGTCCCGTGATCGTGGCACGAAGAGGCAGAACGGGGAAATGTAAACAAGGCATTTCCCTGTTCTGCCTAGCAACCTGACAGGGATCTACTGCTCGCTGTCATCGGGAGCAGTAGTTGTGAGACCATCCCCCCCTACAGTTAAAATCACTCCTTAGGACACACTTTCCCTAGTGTTTAACCCCTTCCCTGCCAATGTCATTTACATTTACAGTAATCAGTGCATTTTTATAGCACGGATCGCTGTATAAATGACAATGGCCCCAAATAGTTTCCAAAGTGTCCTATGTGTCCAATACAATGTAACAGCCAGGATAAAAATTGCAGATCGCCGCCATTACTAATAGAAAAAAATAATAATAAAAATGCCATAAAACTATCCCCTATTTTGTAGACGCTAAGGGCTAGATTCAGGTAGACTTACAACGGGCGTATCAGTAGATACGCCGTCGTAAGTCCGAATCCGCGTCGTCGTATATTTAAGCGTATGCTTAAATTGAGATACGCTTAAATGTTGCTAAGATTCGACCGGCGTCGTATCTTAGCTGTCTATTTACGCTGGCCGCTAGGGGCGTGTACGCTGATTTACGCCTAGAATATGTAAATCAGCAAGATACGCCTATTCACGAACGTACGCATGGCCGTCGCAGTAAAGATACGCCATTTGCGTAAGGCGTTTTCAGGCGTAAAGATAAACCACCAAAAACATGGCGCAGCCAATGTTAAGTATGGACGTCGGACAGCCGTCAAATTTTTCACGTTTTACATCGTTTGCGTAACTCGTCCGTGAATGGGGCTGGGCGTAAGTTACGTTCACGTCGAAAGCATTGACCTTTTGCGACGTGATTTGGAGGATGCGCACCGGGAAAATTTCACGGACGGCGCATGCGCCGTTCGTTCGAAGCGTCATTTACGTGAGGTCACGATTAATTTACATAAAACACGCCCACCTCTTCCACATTTGAATTAGGCGGGCTTACGCCGGCCAATTTACGCTATGCCACCGCAACTTACGGAGCAAGTGCTTTGTGAATACTGCACTTGCCCATCTAAATTGCGGCGGCGTAGCGTAAATAACATACACTACGCCCGCAGAAAGTTAAGCCGCCGTACGTGAATCTAGCCATATAACTTTTACCAAAAATATGTAGAAGAATACATATCGGCTTAAAGGAGAAGTCCAACCTGGGCTCATTCAGCTGAGCTTCTCCTTTGGGTCACAAGCGTGCAATTGGTTTTGTGACCCGTTTTCAGCGGAGAGTGGTCTGAAGTCCGCTCTCATCACTGCCATCAGTCAGGGCAGTGCGTCATCACGACTTCCCAAGTAGGGATCCGCCAGCTGCCCTGATTGATGGCAGTCTCAGCGAGATGCTGAGACAGCCTCTCCCCACCCCTCCACTGCTCAGCGCTCCAATGAGCGTCGAGAAGTGGAGCAGAAGCCATGTTGACTGACAGTCAGCATGGCTCTGCTGGGGGATCTGTGAGAACCGAGTCAGTGGCGGCGTTCGATAGCTCGGTTCTTAGTGCAGGGACGGCGTGGGACAGATGGAGCATTGGTCTGATGCTCCATCCACCAAGGTAAGTATGAATCTCAAATAATCCCAAAACCCATACTTCTCCTTTAAACTGAGAAAAAATATGTTTTTTTATATATTTTTGGGGGATATTTATTATAGCAAAAAGTAAAAGATATTGCTTTATTTTACAAAAAATCTTTATTTTTTTTGTTTATAGCACAAAAAAAAAAAAAACCGCAAAGGTGATCAACCAAAAGAAAGCTCTATTTGTGGGAAACAAAAGGACGTCAATTTTGTTTGGGTGCAACGTGGCATGACCGCACAATTGTCAGTTAAAATTGCTGTATAGCAAAAAGTGCTCTAGTTAGGAAGGGGGTAATTACTTCCGGGGCTGAAGTGGCTAAATAACGAACATGTCATACTTACCTCTGCTTTGCACCCAGCAGCCCCAATCCGCCTCTTGGGGTCCCCTGCCAGCGTTCTGGGCTCCTCTGCCACCACAGGACGCTTCCTATGTTAGCACCCAGGCAGGATCAATACTGAGCCACGCTGTGTATCCATTGGGAGCAGGAGTTGACAATAGGTTTACCTTAAAGTGATTGTAAAGCTTTGTTTTTTTAAATAACAAACGTGTCATACTTATCTCCACTGTGCAGCTCGTTTTGCACAGAGTGGCCCCGATCCGCAACTCTCAGGGTCTCTCGGCGGCTCCTCCCCACATCAGATAACCCCCTAGAAGAAGCACTCTCCTGGGGGGTTACCTTGCGTCCATAGCTGCCGAATGTATGACTCGGCCATGCCCCCCGCGTCATTGGATTTGATTGACAGCAGCGAGAGCCAATGGCTGCGCTGCTATCAATCTATCCGATCAAGAGCCGAGACCCTGTAGAGAGAGGGGGGCAGCGCGTCACCACCAAGTGAATTCCACAGCTCAGGTAAGTAAAACAGGGGGGCTGGTGACTGCCAGAAGTATTAAGGTGAAAAAACATGAAAGTTTAACAAATACTGTAGCTGCTGACTTAATATGTGGACACTTACCTGTCCAGGGATTCCACTACGTCGGCACCCCAGCCGATTTTCCAATTGGCTCTCGGGTGCTGCTGCTATTCATTGTAAGGGAAGCCAGCAGTCCCTTACTGCTCAATTGCGAAGCTCGCTGCGCTTTCTGAATGACCCAACCCGGTCACTGTGGGAGGAGGTCAAACTTCCGGCGGGAACTTGTCGCAGCGAGGTATCCAGAAAGTGGGGACAGGTACCTGTCAAGAAGCGGAGGTTCCCCTTTTTGGGTGGAGCTAGGCTTTAATGCAGAGAATGCGTTAAGGTAAAAAATCGTCATCTTGGCGTGGCTTAGCGATGGCCGAGTAGAGACGTGCAGGAGAGGAGCTCCCGGCCTGACCCGACTCGCAGCGGCTACCAGAAACACTTTATCTCATGTGGGCACGGCATGAGCACCCCCAACCCGTATAGAACACGATCGGCGACCCGGGGGACCCGAAATCCGACGTCCCAGGCCAGCATCCACCGCTACTTCGGGGATCCACTGCGGCCTACACCAGGCGCCATTACGGCGGCGACACGTGAACCCCGCACGGAGCTATCTTCCGACATGCTCCATCCACCTGCCGCGGCACTCTCTCCAGACCCGGATCCCCTCGGGGGAACGCCGGCGTTACTCCGGTCCGACGGCCCCGACCCTGTCATGAGCCAGCTGGACGCAGACCTCCGCACCATGCTGCAGGCCCTCCCCACGATGGCGGCTATGGAATCCCTGATAAGGCGCGTTGAGGAGGCGCACAAAAGAGACATCCAGGGGGTAAGGACCGAGATCCATGATGTTAACACGCGGGTGTCCTCGGGGGAGATTGCGGTGACAGCGCTGGAGTCCCGGGTGGCGGCCCTGGAGCGGACCCGTGACTTACAAGCGAGGGAGACAAGAGAGATGCAGCTCCACCTGGAAGAAATGGAGGACCGCAGCCGTCGAAATAACCTGCGGCTGCGGGGAATCCCGGAGGCCACGGGCCCTGAAGACCTGGCGGAGACAGTCACGGCCATCTTCCACAGGCTCCTGGAGTCCCCACCGCCCACGCTAGAGATAGACCGCGTACACCGTACCCTGGGGCCCAGAGCCGTGGATCCCTCCAGACCCCGCGATGTGCTGTGTCGCCTGCACAGGTACGCGCAAAAGGAGGCAATACTTCGCAAAGCGTGGGACCGGGGTGACGTTGACTTTGACGGGGCAAACATACAGGTCCTCCCAGATATCTCTAGAGCTACGCTGCAGCGCAGGGCGATGCTAAAGCCGGTCCTGGAAACTGCAAGGAGACACGGCTGCACCTACCGCTGGGGTTACCCCCTGGCGGTCACCTTCCGCAGGGCACAGTCTTCCTTCACCCTGAGAACACCGACAGATCTGCCAGACCTTTTTGCCTTCCTGGGAGCGGAACCGGTCCAAGTACCGAATTGGCTGATGAGGATCCCGAAACCGCTGGGCCGATCGGGCCCGCCTGCCGGAAGACCCGATACCCGGGCATGGTCACAGAGGTCCCGGGGCCGAGCCCGAAACCCTTCTGCCACCGGGCCACGTGAGTCCTAATTGCTTACTATCAGGCTTCCACCTAGGCTTTGCATGAGCTGTCTGTTTTGCCCTATTACTGCCGTGCCCCCCCCCCTTGCGGGTTGGGCCCCCCCCCCCCCGCGCCTCCTCCCTTTGGCCTTCGGGTGCCCTGAGTGGTGCTTCTCCTGGCCCCCCCCCTGTCCGGTGGTGTTGATGTCCCCCTGCCACATGCGGAGAACTATACGGCAGAAACGCTGAGAAACTATGCTGCGGCCAGGGGAAGACTACCATCCCCCCACTCATGAATGCCCGCAATGTCTATGCCCTACAGTACTGCTTCTATGTCCCTCTTTTGCTTTGGCAGACTCACTGAACACCGAAACCTGGAGGTTCCACGAGACTGACTACTCCCTGGCTGCTGAGGACCTCCAGAGACTGCCTATCCACACTGGCTGGATCGCGTGAGTTGCAATAGGGGGGATTGACTTGACCGAAATGATAGGCGGGGCCACGGCCCGAAAATGTTACGTTGCCGGTCTAGTGGGAGGTGGGGGCGCTCTTCGGGGCTGCCTGGCCTCGCGGGGAGACTTGGGGGGGCGCTGTTGGTCACGGGTGCTTGGCTTGGGGGGGTGTTGCGGGAGGGGGTCCTGGGGGGCGCTCGCCTAGAAGTCAGCTTATGCACTTTGATTTATGTTATGTTCATCTGCCTGTTTTACAGTTGAGATATCTGGGGATGTGTTTGAATCGGTTACCCTGAATAGCTCGATGTTCTTGTCTTACATGTATCTTGCTCATGATTTGTTGTTTTATGTGTATTGTTCCATGACACGCACTACCAACCACCTGGTTATGGCCCACTTTCATACACTTTATATAGGCCGCTGTGGTCGGGAAGGGATCGGGAGCCTCCCGAGAGCCCTTGCTGAGCACACTCCCAATTAGGACAGCGCTCGTCACCCAGGCGTTACTGGGGAGCGCAGTTGCAAGTTTCTTGCAGAACCTTTAGATACCCAGCTTTGCTGGTTAGCGTCCGCTGCGGGTACACCCCCTCTGCGGACGCGTCTCACCCCCTGTGAGGCTGGTCACCACCAGGGTTCTCTCTCTCATCTCTATTCTTTGTCTTTTTCTGTATTCCACTTCTCTTACTGCTTCTGTCCTCTTCGTTCCTCCGCCCTCCCTACCCCCTCCCTGCCCCTGCCCCCCGCAAACATGGATGAGATTAAGATTGTAACACTAAATGCTAAGGGACTGAACGTTCCCGAAAAGCGGAGGATGCTGCTTCACGATATGAGGCGCCTGGACGCTGACATCGTTCTACTGCAGGAGACACACTTCCGTGAAAACACTTTCCCGATCCTTAAAAACAGATTTTACCCGACAGTGTACCATTCAACATACTCAGAGGCTAAATCTAGAGGAGTCTCTATTTTAATCTCGGCTAAACTACCGTGGTCCCTGGGGGCTGTTCTTGCTGACCCGACGGGGAGATTTTTGTTCCTCAAGGGCCGGATAGGTGGTGTTCTGGTGACCATTGCGAGCCTTTACGCCCCGAACAGCCAGCAAGACGCTTTCCTTAAAAAACACTTGACTCTACTCCGCAAGTTCTCCGAGGGTCAATTAATCCTCGGAGGAGACCTCAACGTCCCCCTGCTCCCTGCAGAGGACACTTCCACAGGGCACTCCTCTACTACTGGAGGCCTGCGCAGGGCTGTCCTTTCGTCCCTCCACGCCTCACAGCTGGTGGACGTCTGGCGCCTTCTTCACCCCGGCGAGCGCGACTACACCTTCTATTCTCGTCCCCATAACACATACTCGCGTATCGACTACTTCCTGCTTCCCCACAACCAACTTCAGGCGGTGAGAGGCTCCTCGCTGGGGTCCATTACCTGGTCGGATCATGCCCCGGTGACGTTGCGATACGCCTTGTCCGATCTCCACAGAGGTCAGAGGCCACCGTGGAGGCTCAATGAGAGCCTGCTACAGAACCCTGAAGTACTAGCTGATGTGACAAAGGAAATCTCTCACTACTTCCAAACCAACACTGACGCTGACAGTGATGCGGGCCTAGTGTGGGAAGCACACAAGGCAGTCATACGGGGGGTACTCATAAAACACGGGGCGAGACTTAAAAAACAGCGAACAGCCCACTTGACTCTCCTTCTTAACAAACTCCAGGACCTGGAGACTAGACACAAGCAAACCCAGACGAGCCGGATTAGAAACGAACTTGACACACTGCGGGCGCAGGTAACTGACCTACTCAACTTCAAAGCGAAATCGGCACTTCAGATCTCTCGTAAAAAGGTGTACGAATCAGGCAACAAATGCGGTAGGCTTTTGGCACGGTCCCTGCAATCCCAGAAGCTGGCGTCCTATATACCGTATGTACACTGTCCGTCGGGACAAAAAGTATCCATGCCCCAACAAATAACTCAGGAATTTAAAAAATTCTATGAGTCACTATACAACCTACCCACGACGCCTCCACCGCCTGACCACATCACAGACTACATAACCTCGTCCGGTATGCCCTCCCTACCTACTGAGACACGTGACCTGCTAGAGGAACCCATCACGCTGCCCGAGATACAGCTTGCGATAAATAACACAAAATTGGGGAAAGCACCGGGGCCGGACGGACTTCCGCTCCAATACTACAAGACACTGATCCCAGTACTGGGCGACCATCTGGCCAGACTCCTTAACGGCCTTGCTAAGGGGGGAACACTACACACTACGACACTCCAAGCTCAAATTGCGGTTATTCCCAAAGATGACAAAGACCCGACCTACTGCGGGAGCTATCGACCTATCTCCCTACTTAACTCGGACCTTAAACTGTTCACCAAAATTATAGCCACTAGACTGCAGGCCCACCTACCCCGCCTAATACACCTAGACCAAGTTGGGTTTGTTCCCACGAGAGAGGCGAGGGATAATACCATTAAGGTCCTAAACCTGCTATACTCGGCCACCCGCACTAACACCCCCAGCGTCTTTATAGGCACAGATGCCGAAAAAGCGTTCGACAGGGTCAGCTGGGCTTTTATGTTTGCTACACTGCGCCACGTAGGGTTGGGAGGCAATATGTTAGGCTGGATCTCGGCAACATATGCGGACCCGTCGGCTAAGGTGCGAGCTAATGGGGTGATCTCGGAATCCTTCCCAATCACGAATGGGACGCGCCAGGGGTGCCCACTGTCCCCTCTTCTTTTTGCCCTCTCGCTGGAACCGTTCCTATGCCAGATACGCCTAAATCCCAACATTTTAGGGGTGACGATTAACCACACTCAACATAAGGTGTCGGCTTACGCGGATGACCTGATGTTCTCGCTCGCGGCTCCCTCGGTCTCTATTCCCAATTTGTTTCGCGAATTCGCAAAATACGGGGCGCTCTCCAACTTAAAAATTAACTTTGCAAAGTCAGCGGCAATGGGAGTGGGCATACCGCAGGCGCAACTCTCACAACTACAATCCAGCTTCAAATTGAAGTGGACAACGACTGCCCTGAAATATCTGGGCACCTATATTCCCCACACTTTCTCGCGACTATACGACCTCAACTTCCCTCCCCTGTTGAGAACCATTAGATCGCTGCTGAATCAGTGGCACACGGGTCTGCACTCCTGGGTGGGCAGGTGTAACATTTTAAAAATGTCGATCCTCCCGAAATTCCTCTACCTTATGCAAGCGTTACCAGTACACATCCCGATATCATTCTTTAAGCAGGTCCAGTCCGCATTTACCGAGTTTATTTGGGCTAAGAAGAGACCGCGTCTGTCGCATAAGTTACTAGTCCTACCTAAACACCACGGCGGGCTTGCGCTACCTGACATTCGGGACTATCACCGGGCAATTCACCTAGGGAGGTTGGTAGACTGGTGTCGGCACCAAGAGACCAAATTATGGACACAGTTAGAACAAAACCAAAGTACAGTCCCCCTCAACAGGGCCCCCTGGTGCTACATGACTTTACCGGTGGAAGTCCGGCGGCACCCACTTATCGGTAACACGGCACGAGTTTGCGCTCGTATCATTTCCCAGGCCACCATATCCTCTACCAACTCGCCTATATATCCCATACTGGGAAACCCCGGGTTCGCACCGGGAATGCACGACGCAGTCTTTCAGAGACTGGGCGACGCGGGTTTGTGCCAGGCCACCCACTTCAGTACGGGTGGACGTTGGAACACCGTGGCGGAACTGTCGGACCCCGCGGGCCCTTTCCGACTGGACTTTTTGAGGTCCAGGCAGCTAGGCCACTTCCTACACTCCTTGACACCCCCTGCTGCTAACGACCGCCCGCTCACGACACTAGAGGAACTCTGTGACACCTCGGGCACCATAACGCACACGCTTTCAGTAGTCTATGAACTTTTAAACGTACCAAGGGCAGACTTTGCACCTCCGGGTTTGCTTAAATGGGAGATGGAACTTAATTGCCATTTCAATGAATCCAGACGACAGCGCATCCTCCGATTTACCCACAAGTCCTCCATCTGTGCCAAAACCCAGGAGACTAACTATAAATTGGTGTCGAGGTGGTACAGAACCCCGGCACTGCTTCACAAACTCTTCCCGGCAACGTCAGACCTTTGCTGGAGATGCCAAGCTGACAAGGGTACACTCCTACATATTTTCTGGTCATGCCCCGGCCTACGCCACTTTTGGCGGGTGGTACGGGAGGTGACCCAGAAATTCACGGACCGCATCATACCAGACGATCCTGCATTCTTTCTCCTGCATGCATCGAACATCCCGGAGAAGGTATACAAAAAGTCTGTGATCAGACACCTGCTCGACGCAGCCAAGGCCTGCATCCCGCTTCACTGGAAAGCCACACTTCCACCGACTATCGCCTCTTGGCTGACTAAGGTGGAAGAGATAAAGCACATGGAAGATCTCATCCTCACATCGCAAAACAGGCAGGAAACATTCACTAACACCTGGCAATTGTGGAACATTTTCATATTCTCCGCTGAGGGGCAAGCACTAAGAGACCCCTCCGCTGGCGTATGAATACATGTCCCCTCGTGAGATTTCAGTCTCCCCACCCCCCTCCCCCGGTCTATATAGGAGGCCGTTTAGGGCAGTGCGGAAGTGATCGGGTGTTCCTTTTTGGTGCGGGGGCCTGATCCCCCTCATCCCTCCCCCCCCCCCCACCCCCCACATTTCTCTCTCTTTTCTCTCCCCCTAAGCTCTGACCGCTTCCTATTCTACCCCCCTTTCTCCTAGATTCTTCTCTATTTCATTCTCTCCTTCCTTGATAAATGGAAAAGGGAGGGCTAGGGCGCATGCGACCGACGCCACCACAGGTTGGCTCTGATCCGACTCCCACATCCAGGGGAGGTTCCGCTTCATTGCTGCGACTTTGGGCCGGTTAAGGCGCCGGCGTAATCTCCTGGGGTGCTCGGGTCACTCTACAGACATGTTGAGTTGGATACCCCCTCCTATGTGAGGTAGGAGGGACAGTTATGTTGATGTGTTGGATATACTACAATGTACCATGTTTTGTACCGTTGATTGGAGTGTGTATTCAGAAATGTATTCAGATATGACATGTATTGAGTCGGGCCGTGTGGGTCCTGCCCTTGTTATAAAAATAAAAAATTTAAAAAAAAAAAATCGTCATCTTTTACAACCACAGTAAGGTTAATTTTGCATTATTTGCCCGTTTTCATTTTGCATTCACATAACCTATAATTATTCTAGTGGTATCCAATACCAGGCGCGCAGCGTGCAGGAGTTATCTGGACAATGCAATTACATTAATGTGTTTGTTATATTGTTTTCCTGCCACCCTTTGGTCACCGCTTATCTACTCTCAGCTTTCTGTAATTCTTCCCTTTTGTATAATGTAACCTCCTCTTAAGGCCTCTTGCTCACAGTGATGTCTGAGCATCAGCATTTCCGGAGGTAATTTCAGGTGCTGTTTTGCACGTACAATACAGTCCTTGGCAAAATCAATATTTATGCGCGTATTTGCACGCATTGGTGCAAAATACTGACTGGGAACGCAGATTTTTCTATTTTTACTCAAGAATGTGCAGCACTTGTGTACCGGCACATTGTAAACAATGGGCTGCATTTTACATCAGTAAATAAAACCCAGTACTGAGTTTTTTTCAAGCTGCAGTGTGCAAGCGCCCAGAGGCGATTCAGTTCGCATGTGCCGCGCTATATAAGTTTTTCATTCATTCATTCATTCATTGTGAGCGCCTGAAAGATGCACATTGAGGCTCAGTAAAAATATTCATTTTGACCTTTAAAGCGGAGTTCCACCCATATAAAAGACTTAATAATCGGACACTCACCTGTCCCAGGTCCAGCAATGCGGGCGAACGAAGCCCCGCTCCTCTTCACCGGAATTCTGACTGTGGGCGCATGGCTGTGGCTTCACAGCTGTGCATGCGTGCTGTGTTGGCCGGGCAATCTCCTGGGACTTGACGTGTACCAGAAGATTGCACGGAGGGAGGGGTGAAATTCCTTCTAGCGCCACGGAGCACCGGAAGTGGGAGCTGGATGCCACTTTTGGGTGGAACTCTGCGTTTAAAAAAAAAATGGCATCCAAGGCATTGGAACCAGAATAGCATAGGGTAATTGCTCATCTAGATTGTAAGCTCTAACGAGCAGATCCCTCCTGTATTGTGACTGTCTTCCCTGATGTAAAGCAATGCGCAAACTGTTGGCGCTATATAAATCCTGTATAATAATAATCTAGTTTAAGGTCCAGAAATACCTTATTCCTGGCTCAGGCAAGCTACCTCCATTAAAGGATAAACAAAGTTTTGGTTAAAAAAAAAAATTCATACTTCCCTCTGCAGTTGGTTTTGCAGTGCAGTGGCCCCGATCCTCTTCTGGGGTACCTCAGCGGCGCTCCTGGCTCCTCCTCTTCTTGAGTATGCTGTTGGAGAAGCACTCTCGTGGATGCGCACCCATGTCCTGCTGCTGCGTCTATTGACAGACAGCAGGACTTGGCCCCGCCCCTCGCATCATTGGAATGGCTGTGCTGCAATCAATCTATCCAATCAGGACAAGACACCGGCTTGAGCTGGTGTGCACATCCCCGTCGTTGGAAAAACCAGGTTCAGGTAAGTAAAGGGTTTTTTCAACCCCTTTAAATGCAACTGGTCCAGCGCTGCCATTGGACCCAGTTGCAAGCTGACCTTATCATGGCACCAAGAAATTAGCCACAGGGTAGAAGAGGCAAACACCGTATCTCTAACCTCCAAACATTTAACCCTCGCTATGCAGGAAAGCCCCAAGGGAAATGTTTAAGTCGGAGTTTAGCGTTAAGAGACCTTGTCACATAATTGAACTCAAAACACATCTGTAAAGAAACCAGATACTTGCCACCCATGAGGAAAAAAAAAAAAAAAAGCAAATTCCCAAAAGAGACTGCAGTAGGGGGGGGGGGGGGGATCTAACCTTTCTTCATCTTAGTGAAGTGTTTAGTCTCTGCATTTAGATTTCTTAGCACTACTAAAATCTGTTCACGAGATTCCCTTGCGATAGGTGTCAACAGGATTTTATATATATATATATATCGCACCAATATGTAAAATCCAGCCCTGCTTAGGCAAGACGTGCCTGTAAATACTAACCTGCCACACAGCACTGCTGAAGTTAGAAACCAGTCCCTTTCAGTTTCCAGGCGCTAAATGGCTAAAAATGGCACCTGTAAAACACCTCCCCAATGTGAAAGTTTGAGTGCTTTCACACTCAGGCACTGCGAGGGTGTTAAAAAAAAGTCTCGCAAGCAGCACCAGAGGCGGTGGAGGAGCAATGTATACACCACTCCTGCCCATTGAAATTAATGGGTACCACTGCCAAAAGTGCCTGCAATGCAATTCAGCAGCGCTACACTGGCACATTTAACCGTTTCTTTGGCTGCTAGCAGCACTAAAACTAGTGGCACTTTACCGCCAATGCTGCCTTTAAGACACCAGTGTGAAAGGGTCTTACAGAACTGTTGATATCCTGGGACCTTCCCGATGACCTCATTACAGGATAATTAGTGAGAGGTCAGCAGGAGCCAAGTCACCTATGGAGTTAGTTTCCTGTTGGGGATATTTTGGAATCAGTATGGTGGCTGCTGGGACCAGTGGAAAATTTACAATTTTTTTTTTTTTTACAGGATCTCTTGCCTGAGCAATCTTCCCATCTAATTGGTTGATTCAGCCCTGGTTCACACTGGGTACGATTTGGAACGCGATTTGACATGTCAAATCGGCAGCAATTGTCGGCAATGGCACCGTCCTAATCAGTGCGACGCCGCATCTGCGATTTCAAAAAGTAGTTCCTGTACTACTTTTTGCGATTTCGGACCGCGATTAACATTAAATTGCGGCCAAAATGGCAGCCGCGAAATCGCGGTAAAATCCCGCATTTTGAATTCGCAGCAGTGTGAACCTAGGCTGAAGAGCATTTTGCGATGCAATTTAAGCACAGAAGCGCCATACGAGAAAAAAAAAAAAAAAAAAAAAAAAAAAAAAAGTTTACTGTTGAACTAGAGCACTTTAAGCATTACCCCAAAACATATTGCCGATATGTGCCTGCTGTACAATGTACTTGTATGGGAAAGCATCCTGTTCTCTGTATTGCTTACTTTGTGAAAAGGCTTTTTTTGGCAGGAACAAACTGACCACGTTAAGCAGAATACACTGTGGTCAGTTCTCTAGCCATACTGTAACCACAGTGTGCTTTTCTCCAGTGATCAGACTTGTCCTGACATGACACCACCGCTGCAGTCATTCACTGGGAAGCTCAATGTACTGCTGCGCCCCCCGCCCCAAGTAAACAGCCATTCTTACACAGGTTTGCATACACCTTCCAGGCAACCAATTCAATAGCAATGCAATTGGATAAGTTCCTGTGTCCTGCAAGCCAGCGATAGGCTAACCCATCATATGATTTGTGAAAGATTCTCTTTAGACAACAGACTTGTTCTTGTCAATCATATGCTCATTCGTGTAAATGACACAAAACCAAACTTTTGAATGTTTATATATAATTTTATTACAAAAAAAAAGTTGCTAAAAAAGTTAGAAAAAAAGTACAATGCACCAGGTCTACAGAACGCTAAAGTATACTGGGTTTGTTGCTAACATTGGGCTACCCTTGGAAACCATTAAATATGCAGAATCATCCCACATCAAAAGCTTTAACTCTAACAGCCCTCCAACTACTCCTTATATTAAAATATAGGTTCTCCCTAAAGAATCACATTACCTATACACAATTCTGTACAGTTTTTATAACCAAGCTAACAAAATGAGCTGCACTTGAGTTCACATTCTTAGCAAATAAACAAACAATGGGCTTCAAACACAATTTATACAGCGGACAAAGCATTCACTCGTCATCCTCATCATCGTCCTCATCCTCGTCTTCCTCATCATCTTCATCCTCATCATCATCGTCATCTTCTGGTTCAACCTTCTTCTTTGAGCTTGCTGGCCTGCCAGGAATCTTCTTGCCAACATCACTGGTGCCCTTTGCCCGATATGCTGCAACATCCTGAAAAATAAACCACACATGCATTAATTGCCACATTCCATATGTAAAATGTAACACTGCACCGCACCCCCTAGATACCATTTCCAAAAATAAGGGACCGAGTTATGGTACATTTATTTAACTGGCATATTGGAACCTTTTACAGCCCAATTTGATCCATGGCTACATTAAAGTGGATTGTGGTTCAATACAAAACACACATTTATACTTGGCTACTCTGAGCAGCCCCAATACACCTCTTGCGTCCCCCACTGGCACTCCAGGACTAAAGCAAGTGTCAAAAAAGCCGATTTTCTATGGGGGCATGCTCACAAGCTGCCCAGTCTGCGTCCATTGACAGCCAGGCCCTGTACAGAATGATTCATAGCAGCCATTAATCTGCCCAATGCACACGCTAAATGAAGCGCAAGTATTGGGTGGGGGAGATGTTTAAGGTTAAGAAAATGCTTTCAGCCTTTACCACTAACAGGTTTTATTTAGAACACAAGAAAAAAGTAAAATTGGCGTTAAAGTGCAAGTTCATCTTTACAGAAAATCTTTAAGGTGAACTTACACTGGACCCGGTCCCTAGAGCAACTGGGAGGGGCTCTAGAGTAAGTTCACCATACAGATTCTGTAAAGGTGATCAGACCCTTTAACAGATTGTGTTCACAACTTCGAGGTCTTATACATCAGAAGTTTCAGCAGTAAGAACATCTACAACCACTGGATTCAAACCTGCCCTAAAGAAAATCTTGGCAGCATCGGGAAAATAATGCCCAGCTAGCTCTCAGCACAGACCCCTTCAATAAAACAGGCACCAATTTGAATGCTTGCTTATACCACCATGCAGGTGAATCTGAATTACCTTTTCATATTTCTCCTTGAGCTTTGCTGCTTTCTGTTCAAATGGCTGCTTGTCTTTGGGCGTCTGTTCAGACCACAGCTCTCCTAGTTTCTTAGCGGTATCACCAATGGACAGACCAGGAGTGTCGGTCTTTATCTGGGGCCGATTTTCAGAACAAAACAGGAAGAAGGCAGATCTATAAAGAAATAGAAAGACGCATAAGAATATAAATAGGGGAAAAGGCAGCCATCATTCAGATTTAAACATCTTCTTTACGCACAAACTGAAAGTTGTCGTCAACACCTTTGTAAAAGCAAAAGTTTACAAATCTCAACCGACTTGGTCATCTTCAGGTGTTTACAACAACAGCAGTGCTCATCTCTATAAAAAGTTTTTTTTGGGCAAAAAAAAAATATAAATACATGTAGGAAATAAAATACTCACGGTGGTCGTTTTGGGGCATTTGGGTCCTTCTTTCTCTTTCCTGCCTTCTCCCCCTTGGGTGGGATGTAGGTTTTCATTTCCCTTTCATAACGGACCTTGTCACCTTTGGCCAAGTCTTCAAACTTCCCCTTCTCCTTGGCAGACATGGTCTAAAAACCACAAAAATAAAATTGTAAGGACCTTCCCAAATTTAAACGAGAAAAATCACCACAATCTGAATGCACATACATCTCTGTGCACCAGAGAAATCTTACAGACTCAGACAGAAATCTTACACTGGATACACACTATACACTTTAGATTTACCAAAACCATATATTATGAGGTCAAACACTTTCAATGTGTATGCAATGAGGTAGGCCCTTTAATACTTTTAGGCAAAGGTAAATCTAAAAGGAAATTGAACAAAAGATGTATGGTGTGTATCCTGCTTAACAGATCCAGTCAGAAATATAACATTGCGATCAAAGATGTCATGGAGTATTTAGGAAGCTCCCCATCTCCCCCCACCTTTTCTTAGAGAAATCTGGCCATATTAGCACCATTACCCTGAAGGTATGAAAGACCTAGTTGCAAGATCATACAGTGATGTTGGGTATTCAGTAGTATATATTATTAGTGTAAGGTATGAGACCTAGTTGTAGGATCATACAATGGTTAGGCAATTGGTATATATTACATTACAGTGTAAAGGTATGAGAGAGATGTAGTTGTAGCACCATACCCAATCAGTAATATATATTACAGTGTAAGGTGTGAGATCTAGTTGTAGAATTATACAATGAGGTTGTGCAATAGATCTAGTTGTAGGACCATGCAATGATAGGTATGTGAGATCTAGCTGTAGAATTATAGAGGTTGTGTAATATATATTACAGTGTAATAGAATAATACAATGATGTTGGGTAATCAGTCGTATATATTATTAGTGTAAAAGGTATGAGAGATCTGGTTGTAGGATCATACAATGATGTTGGGTAGTGAATTCTATATATCGGTGTATGGTGTGATCAGATCCCCCCCCCCCCCCCCATCGGTGCCCCGATCTCACCTCCCCCTACCATGCATTATACAGAGGCCTATGTGATACTCCGATGATGGAGTCCCTATGAATAAAGCTTGGGCTTACCTTCCACCTCTCGGAGCACTTCTTGGAGAACTCGGCGAAGTTGACGGAGGAGTCCGGGTGTTTCTTCTTGTGCTCCTCCCGGCATGTCTGCACGAAGTAGGCGTAGGAGGACATCTTGCCCCTGGGCTTGTTAGGATCTCCTTTCCCCATTGCTGATACCTGTGACGGGCGAAGGAAAGACAATGGCCATAAATAACACGAGCTAAAAACCCGGGAAGGCAGCGGGGCGGGGCCCGAGAGGGGAGGGGTCGGGGGCGGAGCCTGCACAAGGAAGTTCCTGGCCTAAAAACGCTGCTTGGCTTCCCGCCCGAATCGGAAAAATCCTTCCGCTGCCCACACGAGAAAGAAGGGGGAGGGGCTCGGAGCATGGCGGGTGATCTCCCTTGTATGAGGTCCGCTCCGGGAGGGAAGGGGTTACGGGTGCACGGCACAGAGCACGTGACCGGCCTAATAACGTCCTACAGCCGAACAAGCGCCGCGCCGCTCACCCCAGAGAGAGAGAGCGGGTCACACACACACAGAGAGAGAATCCCTCTACCCGCCAACTGCGCACCTCACCGTCACCAGGCCCGGCCGCTTCTAATAGAAAGCCGGAGAATGTGAATTAGTGCGTAAAAGAAGCCCCGGCAATAGTCCGCCCTTATAATACTAATAAAGGGGAAAGAAAGTTCTGGAAGGGTAAAGTCCTGTGAGAGAGAATGAGGAAGAAAAACGCGCCAACTGACCTGAGCTGTACGAGTGATAAGAGGTGACCGATCTGCCTGTGTGTCCCGCACTAGAATGGTTCAACTAGCACGTAATACTGCCTCTTGTTTTCCACACTTCTCCCTCTCAGAGCACCTTGATGAGCACTAGCGGAACACACGCCCCCAAACGCTTATTGGCTCGCACTCTGGTATCGGAAGCACGGAGAATACGCCCATCTCTGTCCATTGGCCAGTCTTGTTTATTGCGTCGGGAGGAGGGCGCGGCCTGGAGGGCCAGCATGTTTGTATGCTAGGGCCGCCCACATCCCCTGTGCTGAGTGGGAGGGGGTAGAAACGGCCGAGTACTCCTCTAGTTCGAACCGGTTAAAGGGAGTCGGGGCGGTTCCCTCGCGCCGGATTGGCTGGGCTCGGAGGTTTAAAAATTCGCGGGGGAGGCTGTGATTGGGCTGCGCTGGATTTGGCGGCGTTGATTAGTTGTAGTGCAGCCGAACCGCGCGATTTGAAAAACTCTGAGTGAGAGGAGACAAAGGCGAGGGACCCGCCGCCGCCTCGTGTACTGCGCACCGATCTCACCATTGTTGTGTCTGCAGGGAACACACACCGGCCCGCCGCATACAACACCCGAGATAGATACGGAGCATCACATGGCTGCCTGTACCGTCCATGTGTGGGCTTATAGGACTTCCATTCACTATACTACACCATTAGAAGCAGCAGTGCTCCTCTAATGTTCTCATCTAATATCATTACTGATCAGGGAGACTCTATGACATTCCCTCAGATATACATCTACTCAGCCTGGATCCACAACAGGGGAATATAGGATAACAATAGTCCTGTACACACCATCAGAAAATCATATCATAAATAACGCTTTCTGATCGATCGCACGATAATCTGATTGTTAGTACAGCGCTTGCAAAGAGCCAATCACAACAGTTCATCTGATATTATCCGATCGGACAGACATTTTCATTTGTATGATACCAGATCCTATGATTTTTTTTTAATCAGTATCGTCTGAAAACACAACACAGGTCTACATTTTTATTCTGGAGAGTTTTCATAACCTTCATTTTCAATATGTGACTAGCATGCAAAATAAAAACTATCCGATCGTGCGATAATCTCCTTGTGTACCAGGCTCGGTTCACGCTCTTGCACGCTGCGTTTGCACAGACATGGCAGCCTATTGGAATGAGATCCTATGTGTTTCCTGTGCATTCCCATACTGTATCCAGAAAGCATGCACAGGGATTTCCATGGATTCCAATGGCCCTCGTTCACACCAGTGCTCTCAGCAAAAGTATAACCCGCTGTGATTTAAAAAAAAATAAAATTGTTGCCTGGAATTGGTAAAAAATAAAAATGCACAAAACACCAAGATTTTTCTAAAATAAAATCCTTGGGCCAGATTCTCGTAGAAGAGCGTATCTTTGTTCCGGCGTAGCGTATCCTATTTACGCTACGCCTCCGCAACTTAGACGGGCAAGTGCAGTATTCCCAAAGCACTTGCTCCGTAAATTGCAGCGGCGTAGCGTAAATAGACCGGCGTAAGCCCGCCTAATTCAAATGTGGAACAGGGGGGCGTGTTTTATGTAAATAACTTGTGACCCGACGTGATTGACGTTTTTCGCCGTCTGTGGAATATCCCAGTGTGCATTGCTCCAACGTATGCTCTTGGTTTAGACGTGAACGTAAATTACGTCCAGCCCCATTCACGGACGACTTACGCAAACAACGTAACAGCGTCCATACTTAACATTGGTACGCCTCATATAGCAGGGGTAACTTTACGCCGGGAAAAGCCTAACGTAAACGGCGTATCTGTACTGCGTCGGCCGGGCGTACGTTCGTGAATTCGCGTATCAAGCTGATTTACATATTTCTAGGTGTAAATCAGCGTACATGCCCCTAGCGGCCAGCGTAAATATGCAGTTAAGATCTGACGGCGTAAGAGACTTACGCCGGTCGGATCTAATACAAATCTATGCGTAACTGATTCTATGAATCAGACTCAGAGATACAACGGCGTATCTCCTTTGAGAATCTGGGCCCTTGTTTATAAACAGGAAGGTAAAAAACATTAATTCCTCCAATTTTTTTTTTCCAATAAAGAGGCATCTGATTTAAAAAAAAAAAAACACATTCATTACATACACATCAGCATCACGCCACGTATAACAGAGGAAGGTAGCAATTCACAATGGATGAAGATCGCTGTCACATAGAAGACACCAAATAACCACATACAATGTAATGTGAGGCCCAAGAAAAAACACCTTCCTTAGCCCTGGTTCACATTGATGCCATTTGACATGGCAAATGGGCAGCTATTGCCCGCAATGGAACCGTCCGAATCGGTGCGGCGCCGCAGTGATTACCAAAAATAGTTCCTGTACTACTTTTGTCGATTTCAATAGACCTCTTGTGCAGAAAATCGCACAGATGTCTCTGAAATCATCAGACTGACATGCGGGAATGGAATCGTGCGAGTTTAATCCCGCAGTACTGTAAACCTGAGCTTAGTCTCCGTTCACACCAGGACGGTTTGACACGTGAAAATCACATGCCAAATCGGAGCCTATTGCCGCCAACTGCACCGTCCAAATCGGTGAAAAGCAGACTTTGCGGTACGGCACAAATTCCCAAAAGTAATTACTGCACTACTTTTGGTGACTTTGGGGGCCATTTCAATAGACATCTGTGCATGAATCCGCACACGTCTCTCAAATCGCGATTTTACCCGTACAGATGTCTTAAATCGCCCCCAAAGTCAGACTGAAACGTAGGTTTAAAATTGTGCCGTTCAGCTGAACTCGCACAATTTCAAACCTGTATATAGTGCAGGGGCAGACTGACAACTCATAGGGCCCCCGGGCAATAGAAGAATATGGGGCCCCCCGGGCTTACAGATGGCCACCACACCAGGAGGCAGTGCAGCTAAAATCTTGGGTTTTTCACATAAAAAACATGTGGGTTTCGGACAGATGTAAAAAAAACACAGATTTATACATACTGTGCCTGGTTTTATTGAGCCTGGCAACCCTGATGGGGCCCCCTAGTGGCATGGGGCCCTCGGGCAGTGCCCGAGAGCCCCAATGGTCAGTCCGCCCCTGATTCAGTGTGAACCTCCCGTAAACCTTTTTCATATATTAAAGTGGAAGTAAAGTCCAGTTTTCTAGTTGTACCTATAGGTTAGCCTATAATAAAGCTTACCTGTAGGTACAGTGAATATCTCTTACACCTGCACGGTTTTGGAGATATTCACACTGCATGCAGCCGGTGATGTCACCGGCGCATTCGCTCTGAAAGGGTGGCATACCCGCATCATCCCTTCAGAGCTCTGACTCACACACGGGAGTGATGTCAGCACAGCCAATCAGACGGCCAGAGACACAAACCCAGGACGACCAGGTGAGGATGGAAGCGCCTTTAGCGGTGACAGCGCACCACTGGAAGGCTTTCTTCTAAGGTAAGTATTTCATAATATGCTAGTATGCAATGCATACTAGCACATTATGCAATTGTTTTACAGGTTTAAAAAAAATGCAGTTTACTACTGCTTCAAAACAAGAAAGCAGAGCAGTTATACCTAGTACACACGATCAGAAAAGCAGATGAAAAATATAGCATTCTAAGCTATCACAGAAAACTCTGATCGTTAGTACACAACTTTCGAGAGCCAATCACGACAGTTCATCCAAAGTCATCAGAAGGGACACACACAAAGATTTTTCTCATACAAAATCAGAGCGAATTATTTTTGTTTTAGCAAGTACAGTATTCGTCCCCAAAAAAATCGGAAGAGCAAGACCAACGAAACAAAAGTATACGTTAAAATACAATACAATACAACACAACACTTCCAAAGTTGTTTTCTGTTGGATGAGAATTTTCGGACATTTACCAACCTCTTCATTCTCAATATGAGACTAGCATGCAAATAAAAAAACAGACAATCATTTGTCTGATATTCTTATTGTGTATAAGAGGCTCAAGGTTTCCTAAACTTCCAAAGAAGACAGAACCAGCTTCCATGCTAAAAATTTTTGGAAGCTCAAAAATCTAGTGGTAGGAAAAGAAGATGAAGGTGGAAAGCTCTTGCGGAGGGGGAGCCATGACAGCCGCCGAGGGACCCCAGAAGACGTGGATCGGGGCCACTGTGTGCAAAACGAGCTGCACAGTGGAGGTAAGTATAACATGTTTTTTATTTAAAAAAATAAATAAAATAACTTTAATGTCGCTTTAAATTTTTTTTTTTTAAAATACATGATTAGAGCCTGGGGTTTTAATTGGCTTAAAAAAGGGTGGGTGGGCTCGGGGCATAGAGCACTGCGCCCTGAGCCCACCCAGTTATGTGCCTATAGTAAATTAGTATTCACTATTGTATTCCTGCTTCTCCTCCGGCCAATCAGAAAGCAGGTATTGGCTGCCATGGAGCAAGCCATCAAAGGGGAGGAGACGCAGGGGGGAAGCCAAAGCTGCCCACGACCTAGATGGTATAAGTGCGGGGTTGTTGGGCAGAAGGGAGAGCGACGTGGGTTTGACTGACGGACTAACCCAACCGGGGGAGGTTGCGCCTGGTTTGTTTGCCACCCTCCCCCAAAAAATGGAGCACCAGCCCTCACTGCAACAAAGGCTTTTTTTTTGTTTAGTGTTTCCATTTTGGAATTTATCCCTTTTGTTAATTTTCGAATAAAAGTATCGCCGTTTTACCGCTCCCGCCGCCTCAGTGTGAAAGTGCCCCTATAGTGTGTACCCTACTTTAGTGTCAAAATAAAAAGGAAAAAACACACTGGAACACATTCAGAATGCAATGCTGGAAACCCCCATCCAATGCGCATTTCCTGCACTGCATTCAAAACGCACTGGGTTTGTGATATGCTGCGGGTGTCAATGTTTTCCTAACAACACCCCAAATGCAGATTGCAAACACACTGCATTTGCCTGCACCAGATCGCATGGTACCACGATCAGTGGTGTATTTAGGTTTTGTGCTGCCCTAGGCCTGACAAAACTCGTGCACCCCCTAATTTAAATATGACCCACAGCTTCCCACCCTTTCCTGTCAAGGCCACACCCCCATTTAATACCTGCCCTTACATTTTCCAGTGGGGACACTAGTTCTGAGGGCCTTGGGGGGCAGTAGAGTCCCCTAATTTGCAGGAATTTACTTTGACTTCCTGTCTTGCTATGGAGCCCGTCAGCTGACTGTTTGACAGTTTTTAGCCTCCCGACATGGCATCTGACTCTCTCTAGCTGAGAACTCAGGTGGTGGGAGGTCTACTGTTATGATAGGACAGTCAAAACTAGAAGCAACGCAAAGCCGCCCCCCCAGTTGTGGAATGCCAACCGCCCACACAACAACTCATTGGTTGGGGTCTGCCTCCCTAGCCTCCTTCATGTGTATGGGCTGCCCCCCCCCCCCCGAATGGTGGCCCTGCCAGTATTATTATACCGACAGTAGTGTGGTCGCTTTATGGGGACACTAGACTGATTTGCCTCCCGGCCCAGTCCGCCCCAAGACTGGCGCTACACTAAAAGTGTAGCGCAAGCTATGGGGACTCTTTTCGTGCTGCCCCCCTGCAAAGTGCTGCCCTACCGTGTTTCCCCGAAAATAAGCCCGGGTCTTATATTAATTTTGGCAACAAAAGATACAGTAGGGCTTATTTTCGGGGTAGGTCTTAACATGTAATGTGCTGTCTTTTCTCCCCCTCTCTCTCCCTGCCTGACAGGAATCCCCAGTGTAAACAGAGTTAAAATGCTTGTAAAATCCTATAATCCACTCGATTACAGTAGTATATAATGTATAATGTGTGTGTTTCTGTAATATAATTGTGCCTAATACCTTCGTTCATCGCTTCTGTGACCCGCCGGAGCTCTCTTCCCTGCAATTATATTACAGAAACACACACATTGTACATTATATACTACTGTAATAGAGTGGATTATAGGATGTTACAAACATTTTAACCTAGGGCTTATTTTCGGGGTAGGGCTTATATTGCAGCCCTCCTGGAAAATAACGCTAGGTCTTATTTTCGGGGTAGGTCTTATTTTCGGGGAAACACGGTAGGCCTGGGCCTTGTTGGCCTAGGCCAAGATACAGCATTGACCACGGTGTCGTGCAATCTGGTTGCAGCACACTTAAAAAGCAGTGCCTGCACTACAGTCGTTACAATCCAGTGCAATTTCAGACCATTCAAATATATGGGCTGAAAATTGCGCCACTCTGAATCGCACAGCAACGCAAACCACGGTACTGTGCAATTTAAGTGTGAACCGGCCCTATTATAATTGCGGGGCGAACCAGCCCTATTATAGTAAGTTGCATTTATTATTTTTATTGCTTTTGAACCTGTAAACCAGGGTTGTCCGACCTGCGGCACAACACAAAACTGTAAACCTACTTAAAATGTTGATTTTTTGGGGGTAATTTTTTGTAAAAGAAAAAGATCCTTCTCACAATCACACCTTATTTATGTAATCAGTTTTCAGTAGCACCTTTATTTGACACCAGTGATTGCGTCTCCTGTTTCCCGTGCTCCATCCACGCATCGTATCTCGCACATTGAGCCACTCCCTCCTCGCAACTCCGTCGGCTTGCTCTGCATCCAGCCCCCAGTAGCTCGAGCCATCCTCTTTCTTGCGTTAATGGACTTTTACCATCATGACATGCAGGGGTCAAGTCCTGGCGAAAAAAGTGTGGGAACTCCCACCCAAGATCCACTCCCCCACCAAAAAAAATAAAAATGATACGCTCATATGCATAATTACTAAACTGCATGTTTTTTTTTTTTTTTTTTTCGATCTACTGTACCTTAGTAATCCTTTATGTTACTGGCCGCTTCTTGTATATGGATTCATTGGGTAGTGTGTGGGTATTCTGTCACTTCCTCGATGCCGCAATGTCTCCTGGGAGCTTTTGTCATTGTTCCCAGGAGACATTGCGGAGGTCTGCCACGAGTTATCGCGGGATTTACAAAGAACTTGCTTAAAGTTCTTTCTAAATCCAAGGAATACCCGCACACTACCTGATGAATCCGTATACAGGAAGCGGCCAGAAACATAAAGGATTACTAAGGTTCACCTGCCCCTGACAGTGACTCGAGCTGGGCATCTCCGCTTAGTGAAGGATTGGCTCGGGCGGCTCAGCTGCTCTTGGCTGCTCTAGTCCTGCAAAGGGAACTGCGTTCCTGCTGTGAAAAAAGTGCAGGAACTCCGTTCCCACGCGTTCCCGCAGGACTAGAGCCCTGATGACATGCCTCTCATTCCCTACACCATGTAAGTGCATTACCAAATGATTTTACAATTACTTTTTTTTAATAAATTGACTTACTACACTATATTGGGCTCTTTGGCTCCTCTCTCCAAGGATGACGTGCACAAAGAGCATAATTAGAACCAAAATATATGATGAGCACCTTGAGAGTTCATTAAGAATTGCCACTACATCCATCCAACCAGATATTGATTTGTTGTTTATCAGGGGGCACTCACAAAGTTTCATGTTACACCCTACATATGGCAAACATGATCTGAAAAGCGGTTTTAGCTTTTAGGCCCCTTTCACATGGGGCAGACTCCACCAGGAGTCCGCCTGCACAACGGGAAATCTGTCTGCTGATCTCCGCTGAGAAGGCGGATGGCTGGTCTGTTTCCATTTCACTTATGTAGTGCGAACACAGACACAGCCTGCTGGCCTCTATGGGCAGTCGGATGTAAACAGACTGCCTGTCCATTTAAACCCATCTGATCCGCTAGACCAGGCATATGCAATTAGCGGACCTCCAGGTGTTGCAAAACTATAAGTTCCATCATGCCTCTGCCTTTGGGTGTCATGCTTGTGGCTGTCGGTCTTGCTATGCCTCATGGAACTTGTAGTTCTGCAACAGCTGGAGGTCTGCTAATTGCATATCCCTGCGCTAGACGCATGGGGAACAGATCCCCATCCGTCTGTTTTTATCAGATTGGATGTTGGCAAGTGTCCACAAACACATGCCCGTTTACTCCCGCCACTCCATAGAGGGCAATGGATGATCAGATCGGGTCCACCTAAAAAACTGACAGGCAGACGCGATCGGTCCGCTCATGTGAAAAGGGCACTAATAAATAAAAAGTGTAGTTAAAAAGTTTGATGCACCTGGAGCACAGCTTATCATATTTTCAGTTTTTATTTTGTAAGCTGTGCTGAGAAAAATGAAAGTGAGAAGCTGGTTAATTGCTATGGGTAAAGGAACAAGTTGAGATAGATCCCTCCTCCCTTCAATAGTGTTCATTCTGTCACTGCTCTCCAAGAACGCTCCCAGTCATGTGTGAGGATGATGGAATGGCAGCACTGACTGCCAGGGCTGGGGGGGTGTCAGTCTGTTAGTGAATCCCCTATTATTTATGTGGCAGTGAACCCCTTGAGTACTAGCCTGTACAGTGCCTTGAAAAAGTATTCATACCCCTTGAAATTTTCCACGTTTTTTTCATGTTACAACCACAAATGTAAATATATTTTATTGGGATTTTATGTGATAGAACAACACAAGTGGCACATAATTGTGAAGTGGAAGGAAAATAATAAATGGTTTTCAATTTTTTTTTTACAAATAAATATCAGACAAGTGTGGCGTGCATTTGTATTCAACCCCCCTGAGTCAATATTTGTAGAACCCCCTTTCGCTGCAAGTCTTTTTGTGTATGTCTATACCAATTTTGCACATCTAGAGAGTAGGGCCCCATTCACACGAGGCGGAATCCATTCCTACGGAGTCCGCCTGCTCCCGCCAGCTCAGCGGGAGATCAGTCCGCAGATCTCCGCTGAGCCGACGGATGACAAGCTCCTCTCTGCTCACTGAGCGGGGAGGGGCTTGTTGGGCACCGCTGTCTCCTATGGAGCGATCTGATGAAAACGGACAGCATGTCCGTTTTCATCAGATCTTACCCGATCCGCATGGACGGATGGGGACGTGCCCCCCATACGTCTGTTTTTAGCGGATCGGATAGGGTCTGATGTCAGCGGACATGTCTCTGCTGACATCCGACGCTCCATAGGGATGCATGAAGCGGCCGTTCAGGTCCGTCGTCAAAACTGACAGGCGGACCCGAAAGGTCCGTCGTGTGAATGAGGCCTAAAATGTTTGTCCATTCTTCTTTACAAAATAGCTCAAGCTCTGTCAGATTGGATGGAGAGCATCTGTAAACAGCTATTCGCAGTTATTCGCCCCCTGGCACGTTTACTAAGGTAAGCCGCCTTTGACTCCTTGCGGCCTCACAGCCAGCTTCCCATTGCGCATGCGTGAGTCACACTGTGCTTTGTGAATGGACAATTTGTCAAATGTTGCAGGCAGGATGGGGGGGGGGGGGAAGATTCCATTTCAATGAACTAGGTGGCCGAAGGGGAAGTGGGAGCAGGTACCTGCTAATACTAGGTACTCGCTTCCCCCCCCAAAAAAAAATGGCACTAAAAGTGAGAGAATAGCCAACATTTTGAATTGTCACCAGAACAAGATTAGGGGAGAGAAGAGAGGAAAAGGAGAAATCTTCCAATGAAGACAGGTCTAGAGTTCAGTGACAACTTAAAATAAACTTGCATTGGTAGGATTTCTACCATTGGTAGGCACTTCTTCGAATCGGCTGTCGGGTGCATCCGCCACCATTCCTGGTAAAGGAACCCGGCAGTGAAGCCTTTCAGCTTCACAGCCAGTTCCCCACTGTGCATGTGTGAAGCACGCTTTCTAATTGGTCAGGACGGAGGAGGAGGGGCCCATCTCCCGGAAGTGGGGAACTGTACCTGTCAAAAACAGGTACCTGTTCCCCCCTTCCTCTTAAAAAGGTGCAAAATATGGCACCGGGGGGGGGGGGGGGGAGACGGATAAGCGGAAGTTTCACTTTTGAGTGGAACTCCGCTTTAACTACTTGCCGACCAAGCCTTTTCTGCCACTTCTGGTTTATAAGTTTAAATCAGTGTTTTTTGCTGGAAGATTACTTAGAAACCCAAAACATCATATATATTTTCTTAGTAGAGACCCTAAAGGATAAGATGGAGATTTTTTTTTTTTTTTCAAATGCAATATTTAGCTGAAAAAATACACTATAATGAATAAAGAAAAAAAAAACATAGGCCCGGATTCACAAAGCACTTATGCCGACGTATCTCAAGATACGCCGATGTAAGTGCAAATGTGCGCCGTCGTATCTGTGTGCCAGACCCACAAACTAAGATACGCCTAAAAACAGGCTACACCCCGCCGACATAGCTTGTTACGCCGGCGTAGAGTGGGCGCACATTTAGGCTGGACGCATGGTTGTTTAGCTATTCAAATATGCAAATGAGGGAAATACGGCGATTCACGAACGTACGTGCGCCCGACGCAGGCTAGGCGAGGTGCGCGTAAGTTGTACGTCCGGCGTAAAGTTATGCCCCAAAAAGGAGGTGTAACCCAGCAGCAGACATGCAAAGGTCTGCACCAGGGAACCCAAGCCGGCGTAATTTACGTTGGACGTGTGTGACTGGGCGTAGATTACGTTCAGGGCGTACGCAGTGATCCGGCGTAGCTTAGGCAGTTGTTTCGACGTGGTTGTGAGCATGCGCACAGGGATGCGTCCACGTCACAGCGCATGCGCAGTTTGTTTTACGTATCTGTCTGGCGCTCGGCCCATCATTTGCATGGGGTCACGCCTCATTTGCATGGCTCACACCCACTTCCACCTATGCCGGCTTACGCCTTAGAAACCCAGCGCAGTTTTGGGAGCACTGGCTTTGTGAATTCTATGCTTGCCTCTCTGCGCTGCTTCGGCGTAGCGTATATTATTTGCGTTACGGCGGCGTAATGTACGCCCACTCTCTGTGAATCTGGGCCATAATATATACCCCAATTATTTTGTAAAATATGAAAGGTGATGCTAGGCCGAGTAAATAGATACACGCTTGTGGAATGGTGACAAACTACGATACGCAAAAATCTCCATAGGCGACGTTTTAAAAATTTTCACAGGTTACCCGTTTAGAGCTACAGAGGAGGTCTAGCACTAAAATGATTGCTCTCGCTCTAACGTTCAAGGTGATACCTCACATATGTGGTACAAACACCATTTACATATGTGTGCTGGACTTTATTTGTATTTATTTTTTTACACTGTCCCATTTTTTTTAATCGCTTTTATTGCTATGACAAGGAAGGTAAACTTTCCTTGTCATAAAAATAAGGGATGATGGTGCCTCTTTATGGAGAGAACTGGGGGTCAATAAGACCCCAAATCTCTTCTCTACCTTTAATGCTTTAAAAAAATATATATGTTTACTTCTGCCCTAGACCGGACGTAGCTTGGGTCCTCCAAGACCGTAGAGGCGATCAGTTCTCTGGGAACCTCTTTGGCCAGCCGCATGACGCGTTGGATCATTTCTCTGGCACATCTCCTTCCGCTGCTTCTGAAAGCGATCCAGTTGCTAATTAGCCACTCGGACCACTTTCATGAAAAAGCCAGTTGCCAGATGAAAAAAAATAATACCAGGGTTATGGTTGAGAGCTTTAGCCATAACCCCGGTAAAAGCACTTGCAAACCACAAAAACATATAAATGTATTACAGTCGGCAAGTGGTTAAAAACAGTAATAAACTTTCAGTGTTTACCTTAAGACTAAGTTCACACGCAAATGCCTATGCAAATGATGCAATGGACACAGTGCTGTTCACACTATCAAAACATGAAGCGCTAGCCAACGCCTCCCATTCAAGTATATGGTAACGCTTCGCAAACGCTCTGGGCAGGCAGTTGCAGGGCGTTAAGATTAGTTTATTTCCTGTAATGGAATTGGCATTTGTGGGGTGGTTTTAACGCGCCCCAAACGCTCATCAAACGCTTCAAAACTGCCTATAGAGCATTTGGGGAATATTTTTAACTTGTCATTAACGCTTGTAAAACGTCCGTCTAACGCCCATACTAAAGCTCATTAACACGAGTCTAACGTCCTTACTAACACTATAGGAGCGTTTTTTAAGCACTAGAAATATATTTAAGTGTGAACAGGCCCTAAGGCATTTTAAGCAAGCACTTATACATACCCAAAACTATATTTTGCTTCATGTTTGTACCCAATGCTTACATACTTTAATGTTTGCTACCACTGGATCCAAGTTGCACAGCACTGCTGCTCCAAACCTCCAGTTGGGCAGTGTGGACTACAAATCCAAAGACTCCATGCTCGTCACACTGCACACCCTAAGCACAATAGGAGCTCGGCAATACCACATGCCCTATGCCTGGCATCGAAGTGGGTACAATGAGAAGGACTCTCTGCCACACTGCGTATGTTCACCCATTTGGGAATACGCATGTCGGTGGCTTCAAAGAAACCTTGTAAGGCAGCGGTGTCATACTAGAAGCAGAAGTTATGTACACCAAACTTTACAAAGCCATGTTTGCTGCAAAGAATGGCTGCACATGAAAAGAATATAAGGTTTGTTAGCATATTTGTTGTGGTGGAAATAACAATAAGTACAGTGGAACCTTGTATTACGAGCATAATCCGTTCCAGGAGAATGCTCGTAATCCAAAGTACTCGCATATCAAAGCGAGTTTCCCCATTGAAGTCAATGGAAACGAAAATAATGGCATGCAATACCGCATGCGGCCAAGAGTGGGGGTGCGCCGGAGAGCCTCGGAAACAGCCGGAAAGGACACCTCAGCTCACCTCACCAAATCTCGGAAAGCCGAGCTGTCCTCTGGCCTTTCCGTGCATTTCCGAACGGCGCCGTTCGGCTCTTGGGTCCCCCCCTTTAGGCCAAACGTGGTACTGCACACCGCTTTGGCCTGAATCCTGCTCGTTTTGCAAAACCACGCTCGTAAATCGAGTCAGGATTTTTTTTAAATACAGTGTGCAAAATGCTCGTTAACCGCATTACTCGCAATCCGAGGTTCCACTGTACTAAGCACTGAATGGTAGGCACATTCAAGGAGGGTTATCAAAAGTCAAGAACATTTCTAGTGCAAATCATGCTAAGGATTTGTCATAGGCTAAACAAAGAACTTGAGATGTTTTGTGTATACTTGCACACCTCCTAACTTTTGGAGATGGGAATGAGAGACACTTATTAGCAAAAGTATGTAGGCATAAAACACACCCCCTGCCACGCCCACTTAAAGGAAAATTGTACAAAAAAAAAACACGATTAGTTAAACCCACAAGTGTTTTTTTTACCACTACTATTCCTTTATATTGGCTTTCGAAACTTGCAAATGTAGCAATTTAGAAATTGGATGAAAGGTTTAGCACTGGGAAACACTTGAAAGATAAAAACTGATAAAAGTTGCAGTTTATATAAAACTATATAGATCAGACCATAATAAGGGACATATGAGGAGGACAGAGGGACAGAGGGACTTTGTTCCTTGAAATCAGGGACAGTTGGGAGCTATGGTACTTGCAATCCTAGACAGCGGAATGTACAAAGCACTGAAGACAAAGACGTGGTCAGGAGTACATTTCTTTTTGGTGCAGTGCTACTTTTGAGCAGTAGAGGGGAATTTAGGAATCGAGCTGCAATCTTATAGTAAATCTGTCCTGCTGCTGTCTTTTTTTTTTTTTGTCTGCACTACTTTGATGTGCAGCAAGATTCATCTGATTGATCTCTCTCGATGTGTAGTACCCGAACGTATCTTTATTCTAAGAAATTGCATTTCTAGTGTCTCTATACATTGTACCAAGAATATGGCTTAAAGGGTCACTAAAGGAAAAACATTTTTTTGCGTAAAATTAATGTCTGCAAGGTAGACAGACAGAATAGTGTAATGATTCTGTTAAAAAACAAGTAAATACCTATTAAATTACTTCATCTATATCACCTCCGGCATTCTAGTTTCTGTTCTCTCATTCACTTCCTGGTTTGCGGCGCTCGTTCATGTAAGAACTACATTTCCCAGTATGAATTGGGGCACGCCTAGTAATTCACACCTCCTTGAAGTCTCTAACACGTAGAGAGCCTCCTGACACACAGATGTAGTTCCCAGGAAGGGGCGAGCACATCACTGACCACCGCAGTAAAGCCTCCCGTCACGGTGGTGAGTAAAATCAGACAAGCAGGAAGTGAACAGAACAGAGAAGAAATAGAGCAACTTCTGAGCAAAAAACGAACAATGAGGAAGTGAAAAGGAGGAATGTCTGCAGGTAAAGGATGCTTATTATGAGAAAAAATGTTTTTCCGTTACAACATTGACTTTCTGAAATCTGAATCTCATGACACCCACCAGAGGTAGTTGTCATGTAGGGGGGTAGATATATGATTTTTACTCTGAATATTCTAGAAATCTGAATATTGGGGGGAGTGTGCAGTGCAGGCCACTTTTTATTATAAAACATACAAGGCTATGGGGTTGATTTACTAAAGGCAAATATACTGTGCACTGCAAGTGCAGTTGCTCCAGAGCTTGGTAAATGAGGTAAAGCATCACTTTGCAAAGTGCATCCAATCACATGCACGGAAAATAAAATAAAAAACAGCATTTTCGCTTGCACATGATTGGATGACAGAAATCAGCAGAGCTTCCCCATCTTACTAAAAGCTAGAGAAGTGGTCATAAAACTGCGGCCTGTGAGCCATATATGGCCCTTTGCATGTCTTTATCCAGCCCTAGGGAATTCCTCCCACAGATATGAAGCGCTCTTCCTCCAACTGATACAGATGATGGGGCACTATCTCTTCCACTGACACCAATGATGGGGCACTATTCCTCCCGCTGATACCGATGATGGGGCATTATTCCTTTTCCTGACACCAACGATGGGGCATTATTCCTATCACTAATACCCATTATGGGGAACAATTCCTCCCCTACTGACCACAGACCCTATGTCATTTTTTTTTACTTGCACTGACCACAGTCCAGCCCCCCTAAATTCCGAAGGACAGTAAACTGGCCCTTTGTTTAAAAAGTTTGGAGACCCCTGATCTAGACTGCAGGTGTGGTGCACAGTATATTTGTCTTTAGTAAATCAACCCTTATGTTCCTACTGAAATTGTTAAGTAATAGTAGTATACACTATATTGCCAAAAGTATTGGGACACCTGCCTTTACACGCACATGAACTTTATTGGCATCCCAGTCTTGGTCCATAGGGTTAAATATTGAGTTGGCCCACCCTTTGCAGCTATAACAGCTTCAACTCTTCAGGGAAGTCTGTTTACAAGGTTTAGGAGTGTGTCTTTGGAAATGTTTGACCATTCATTCAGAAGCATATTTGTGAGGTCAGGCTCTGATGTTGGATGAGAAAACCGGTCTCTCAGTCTTTGCTCTAATTCATCCCAAAAGGTGTTCTATCGGTTAGAGGTCAGGACTCTGTGCCGGTCAGTCAAGTTCCTCCACCCCAAACTCGCTGATCCATATCTTTATGGACCTCACTTTGTGCACTGGTGTGCAGTCCTGTTGGAACAGGAAACCCTGAAAAACAACCCCAAACCATAATCCCCCCTCCACCAAAAGATTTGGACCAGTGCACAAAAGTAAGGTCCATAAAGACATGGATGAGCGAGTTTCAGGTGGATGGACTTGACTGACCTGCACAGAGTCCTGACCTCAAACCGATAGAACACTTTTGGGATGAATATGAGCGGAGACTGCAGGCCAGGCCTTCTAGTCCACATCAGTGCCTAACCTCACAAATGTGCTTCTGGAAGAATTATCAAACATTCCCATAGACACACTTCCCAGACGAGTTTAAGCTGTTATAGCTGGTAGGGTAGGCCAACTCAAAATTGAACCCAATATTGAAGACCAGCTCCCGGACGGCAAAAGACTTGTGTGTAACTATCTTGGTTATTTGGGGAGCCACAGCCCGGTCTGAATAATGTGTCCAGGTTTCAGTCCACCTGAAACCCAGACACATGATTCAAAACCCGGGTGAATCCCAGACATGTGGCAACCTTACTCATTCCCCTTCATCCCATGTGACCTGGGCAGCCATCACAAATTTGGGGCCCCTTACACCGCTTTAGGCAGGGCCCCCCTGGAGCAGAGAACCGGGGGGATGGGGCTGAGGAAAAAAACAAGTGTAATCTCTCCTGTCCTCTCTCCTTCCTGGCACGAGATGATAAGCAGAAGCGGGGGAATCGGGCCTGTAAGGGGCCCTGGGGACCATCGGGCCCCTTACAGTTGTAATGCAAAAAAAAAACGGCAGTTGGGCCCCTGTGGACTCCTAATGGGTCCACCTAACCAAAAAAAAACAAAAAAACTCTGTCCTCTCCTGATGACAGATGACCAATGAGTACTAGGCGAGGGGCACTCACAAAGAGAGACCCCCCCAGGGGAGGAAGGACTCTAAAGTCACACATACACCCCATAGACTTCAGGGTAGGCCTAAATATCCACACCCGACAATCCATGAGCAAAAAAGACACAAAAAAATAGGTATAGTGACATAGGTAAAGAAAATAAATAAAAGTGCCAATGGGCAAGACTATGGCTGGGTCTCACGGCCAATGGAAACATTGGAAGAAAACCTCAACGAGCCACATCAACTCGTGGCAGCTGTTTCACCACTTGTCATTCTCAATGAGACATCTTCCTGTGTAGTGCCAGTCTTGTACACATTGGGGGTTATTTACTAAAGGCAAATCCACTTTGCATTACAAGTGCAAAATACACTGGAAGTGCGCTTGGAAGTGCAGTCGCTGTAAATCTGAGGGGTAGATCTGAAATGGGGGAAGCTCTGCTGATTTTATCATCCAATCATGTGCAAGCTAAAATGTTTTTTTATTTATTTTCCTTGCATGTCCCCCTCGGATCTACAGCGATTGCACTTCCAAGTGCACTTTCTGTTCAATTTCAAGTGCACTTTGCACATGTATGTAGCGCTCACCCCCCGAAGGAGCCGCTGATTAGTTTGGGATCGGCTTACTGAGTTACCTTGTTGACTTGGTCTAGGGGTGATTTCTGTAAGTGTGAATAAAGAGCAAGTGTCCAGACATCAATTCAGTTTTCAATGCCTCTCGGCCTCCTGGACAACCTCTAGTTCTAGGTTCCCCCGAGCCGATCCCCCATCGCACAGCCTCCAGCTTAGGATCCTCTCAACAGAAGGTTGGGACCCAGCAAGTCGCTGGGGCCCCTCTCAATGTCAGGATGAGGCTCTGCATGGTGCACAACCTCAGCGAAGCAGGCCACGGTGGCGGGGCCCATGGATGCGCGTACCCTGAAGGTGGGTACCGCACCTGGAACTCGGCCCCGCATAGAACAACCCGCCAAAAGCGGCTGCCCCAGATATACCCCCCTCCCAGCATGCCCAAGGAGGGAAGAACTCCTCTGATTGGCTGCTGGGAGAAGGTGGGTCTGTCAGAACCCCTCTAGCGCCAACTGCCACCCTGGAGCGCAGATTGACCTACAGGACCGATTCTGAAGTGGGCAGCAGCCCGAGTTTCCATAAATCACGAATGGGAGTAAAACGAACCCTTCCATTCCCCACTAACTTTAGTGTAGCGCCCGCACTGAAAGTGAGGGGGGCGCTACATGTAGTTTTCACTTGTAGTGCAAAGTGGAGTTGCCTTTAGCAAATAACCCCCATAATGTTGCATTTTAAAGGTGCACTCACAAATATGATCAGCCCCATGTAATCTTATCAGTTTTGTTTTCATGTTTTAAAAATTCTATTTTTAGTATACAATTATGTGTATACTTGGGTGCTTATTAGTTATGCAGGGTGTGATGCATTTTAAGCTGCCCGATATATAAATAACAATTAGTGGAAGAACTACAAATCTGTATACATATACCAAGATGATCATTCGAATTGAAGCATCAAGGCTGTACAATTTTAAAAGTGAAGTAATAAGTGTTACAAACCTCCTCATACTAAAGAACATTATTGTTTTATCTTAAAAAAACAAAAGTTTTATCGCCAATGTTGTCTCTAAATATCACCCAAACCTTCCTCTCCGCTGCTCTCAAGACTTCCTGTTCACAAGCTCCAGGACTTCTCCAGAGCCTCTCCCATCTCGGGTGCTGCTGCCGCCGCCGCCATTCCATGTAAGGCAGGCCGCCAGTAAAGCCTTGTGGCTTCACAGCCGGTTCCCCATTGCGCATTCGCGAAGCGCACTGGGGTTTCTGAATGGCCTGGTGGCGGTGGGAGGAGGAGGTGGCTGAACTCCTGGGAGACCTCACTGCAAATGGGGGACCTCCCGAAGTGGGGACGGGTACCTGTCAAAAACAGGTACCCACTCCTTCCCTTCCCCCCAAAAGGGGGGGGGGTTGGAAGCAAACAAGCAGAACCTCGCCTTTTGGGTGGAGCTCCGCTTTAACAAGCTGATAATGTGTGTAAAGTAGGGAAGGCATTATGGAAACACCTGGGCCGAATACAGGTTCTGGTGTAGTTACCCTAAAGCTTGGTTAAAACTTCTGCAATGTGATTTTCAGTGCAATTATGTAGTGCGACTTTGGATGCGGTTAGCATATTCTAGCCAAATCGCACTGAAATCACACCAAAGTAGTACAAGAACCTTTTCCAAAACAGCACTGCATAGAGTTGCATTGATATAAACGGGCACCATTGAAATTAATGCAACTTCCCTTCATGCAATTCTGTACAACTCAAGTCTATCAGAAATCACTTATTTGGCCATACTTCTCTTCTGGGTTATAGGCTGTACCTTGGCCTAGGCCAAGAAGGCCCAGGCCTAGGGCAGCACTTTGCAGATGGGCAGCATGAAAAGAGTCCCTGCCGGCTTGCGCTACACTTTTAGTGTAGCTCCAGTCTTATGAGGTGGACTGGGCCGCAAGACAAAATTGGTCTGGCGCCTCCATAAAGCGGCCGCACTAGTGCCGGTATGATAGGGATGGTGCAGACACAAGGGACACTGACATGGTCACCTATACCTGGCAGGAAGGTAGTAGGACTCTCCTGTAATCCTTTGCTTGTGTCAGTTGTACATATTAAAGCGGGGGTTCACCCGAAAAAAATTTTTAACATTAGATTGAGGCCAATTACGGGAAGCACATTTGGGTGTTTTTTTTTAAATCAATGCAGTACTTACCGTTTTAGAGAGCGATGTTCTCCGCCGCTTCCCGGTATGGTCTTCGGGACTGGGCGTTCCTATTTGATTGACAGCCTTTCGACCGTCGCATACAGCGTGTCACAACTTGCCAAAAGAAGCCGAACGTCGGTGCAGCTCTATACGGCGCCTGCGTACCGACGTTCGGCTACTTTCGGCAACTCGTGACGCGCTGTATGCGATGGTCGGATCAATCAAATAGGAACGCCCAGTCCCGCAGACCATATCCGGAAGCGGCGGAGAACATCTATCTCTAAAACGGTAAGTACTGCATTGATTTAAAAAAAAACACCCAATTGTGCTTCCCGTAATTAGCCTCAATCTAATGTTAAAAATTAGTTTTTTGGGTAAACCCCCGCTTTAAGGAATCTTCATTTTATTTCTGTTGATTGCTGATGAGAAATATAAACCGATGGATTTATTTGTTCCTGCCACCAATCCTTCCTTTGCTCACTGCCTGGACCACATACCTCCATCACTGTGCTACTCGTTTTCTGCTGCACCACTGGCATGGTTATATCCACTTAGTCCTCCATAAATTTAGCAGAAATTTGTGCTTAAAGTAGAACTATAGGCAACACTTTTTTTCCATTTTGGATTGAGTGATGCCGCGTACACACGATCATTTTTCGGCATGAAAAAAAACGACGATTTTGGCATGTAGAAAAAACGTTGTTTTTTCCAACTTCATCATTAAAACGGCCTTGCCCACACACCATCGTTTAAAAAAAATGCTCTAGCAAAGCGCGGTGACGTACAACGACACTATAAAGGGGAAGTTCCATGCGGATGACGCCACCCTTGGGGCTGCTTTAGCTGATTTCCTGTTAGTAAAAGACGATCCACGCTTTTCTGTCTGTTACAGCGTGATGAATGTGCTTACTCCATTACGAATGGTAGTTTTACCAGAACGAGCGCTCCCGTCTCATAACTTGCTTCTGAGCATGCGTGGGTTTTTAACATCGTTTTAGCCCACATACGATAATTTTTTACAACCCGAAAAACGACATCATTTAAAACGTTGTTAAAAAATGCAGCACGTTCCCCAAATTTTTTTTTCGTTTTTCAGAACCTGAAAAAATAATGTGAAGCCCACACACCATCATTTAAATCGACATTTTTTAAAAACTGCGTTTTTTTCATGCCGAAAAATGATCGTGTGTACGCGGCATAAGGGATGGTTATAGCCCCTGTTAAAAAAATGTTTTGCCATCCATTCATTTGCCTTCATTTCCTGCCCTATAGCCAAACAGGAAGTGAGAGAAAATCTCTTCATTAAGGGAATCCCCCGCCACCCAAGGCCCTCAGAACTAGTGTTCCCACTGGAAAATTTCAGGGCAGGTCTTAAACAGGAAGGGGTGTGACCTTGACAGGAAGGGGTGGATCGTATTTAAATTAGGGGTTGCACAAGTTTAGTCAGGCCTAGGGCAGCACTAAACCTAAATACACCACTGGTTATAGGAGTGCACTTATTTCTGCTCTCCTCTGACCCAGATTCAGTCAGCAGAGGGTTAAAGCCTTCTGTCCGCTGACATCACAGAGTGGCTCCAGTCTCTGGAAGGATCCTCCCAGGTACCTAATCTGCAGCTGGCTCAGCCTCTCAGCCTCCGAGAGTGGTGACTGTCTGCCACCGGCTCGCTGCTCTGCTCCTCCAGCACTTACTAGAGAACCAGGCTGAGGAGAAAGTAGGAAAGACTCAGGCTCTCAGTAGCCTGCTGAGAGGCTGAGCCAGTCGTTCCTACCTTCTCCTCAGCCCGGTTCTCCAGTAAGTGCTGGAGGAGCAGAGCAGCGAGCTGGTGGCAGACAGTCACCACTCTCTGCTCATTGGAGAACTGAGCGATCAGTGGCTTAGAGCCGACGGGGGGCAGCTGTATCATTGGACCGATGTTGCAGCCTTTAAGCTGGCCATATACATTAAGATTTCTCTGGATGGAGGAATCTGAAGTGCTGATTATTGTATTCTGAGACCTGACCCCCGTGATTATCACAGTAGTAGAAGAAGTGAAGAGTTACTGCATCTGGTTGGATTCAGGCACTGATCAGCTGACCATTTTCTGCCAGTTTCCGTTCAAAAAAGTTCAATTGCAAAATAGATTTTTGTTGAGTCGGGTGGTGCCAATAGCAGGAATCGGCCGAAATTCGATCTGTAAATGGCCAGCTTTAAAATGATGCTGAACAGATGTGTATCTGCATGTAGTATGCAGCCTGGGTGCTGGACAATGACATTCCAACAAAGGTTTCTTAGGCAGATATTTAGCTTGATGGCCGATTGCTTCAAAGCTGCCATTTATAACCAGTGTTGTCTATCCTTAGGCCAGTACTTTATGTATGTATACATTATAAACTAGACTGAACATATTTAATAGGACAACCTAAAAAGCTATTATGTGTGGAAGATTATAATCTTGTAAAGACAGCCCTCTTCTCAGGCATCATGTCCTTGTCTGAAGTCTGTGATAGACATTTTACTTTTGTAGAATGCTATGTAACATGTATCTGTAGCACTACCCCCGAAGGAGCTGCTGGTTTAAAATCGGCTTTGCACGTTACCTCGAAGTTCGTTGTCCGAGGAAGGAAGTCTGTAGAAATTTCAATGTCCACACAAGATGTAAAACCTTCAACTGTAGGCTTTATTTTTGCTGCATAAAATTTGTGAATGAAGTAGAGAGTATAGAGTAGGGGTGCAACGGATCAAAAAACTCACGGTTCGGATCATTCCTCGGATCAGGAGTCACGGATCGGATCATTTTTCGGATCGGCAAAAAAAAACAATTCTCCCCCACTGTAATATCCACATCTCTCCCCCCCCACTGTAATATCCACATCTCCCCCCCACTGTAATATCCACATCTCCCCCCCACTGTAATATCCACATCTCCCCCCACTGTAATATCCACATGCCCTCAGGCAAGACAGCCCCCCCCTCAGGCAAGACAGCCCCCCCCTCAGGCAAGACAACCCCCCCTCAGGTAGTACAAAGTCACTTCCATCGGTGTGTCCGAGTGCGGGCTCCTCCTCCTCTGTGGGTGTAAACAGAGGAGGAGGGCTGCTGCCAGGTGTACCAACATGGCTGCGGCTCCGGAGCTTTGCCGAAGCCGCGGCCTTTCCTAATGTTATTGCCACGGCTCCGGAGCTAGGCCGAAGCCGCGGCCTTTCCTAATGTTATGGCCATGGATCCGAAGGTAGGCCGAAGCCGCGGCCATAACGTTAGGAAAGGCAGCGGCTTCGGCCTAGCTCCGGAGCCGCGGACATAACATTAGGAAAGGCCGCGGCTTCGGCCTAGCTCCGGAGCCGCGGCAATCCGCGGATCACAGTGTGTGCCGATCCGAATGGGGTCACCCCTTCGGATCATGGATCACCTGTGATCCGTTGCAGCCCTAGTATAGAGAGAAGGGGAAGGTGCAGGTACGCGGTACAGAATGCACAAATAAAGTATTCAAAGTTCCAGTATTCACCACTCACTCCCGAGTGGGTATTGCTCACCCGGATAGGCCCCTCTCACATGGCCTAGCAGCCGGAATGATGCACGGACAGCATAGAAACAGTCTCTGCCACAGACCGGACCGGACAGCCAGGAATCCTCCGCTACAGAATTCAAAGTCCTGAACCTCCTGCCTTACAGCCAATGAGCCTTTAAGCCAATCCGGCGGACTGTAAAGCCCCATACACACTATCAGTTTTCCTGACAGTTTTCTCTTCAGGTTTACCAAAACCATCTAATATAAGGTCAAACCTCAAGAGTTTCAATTTGTATGCAATCAGGCAGGCCCTTGCACTACATGGTTTTGGTAAACCTGAAGAGAAAACTGACAGGAAAACTGATAGTGTGTATGGGGCTTTAGACACTTTACGTAGTGGATCCCTTTTCCTTAACGAGGTCACCAGGCCTATCCCGAAACATCAGCTTGCCTTGCTTGTCTCCTCCAGGGCAGGTCCACCCCCAGTTTCCTTCGCTAAGAAGCTTCCTCCACTTGGACGGACAGCTTGGGATCCCCTGTAGAACCATAGGCCTCAGCCAGCATAGCTGGGCCTACTTAACAGGAACACAGCCTCAGGCCAACGTGGTCCCGGTACTGAAATCGCACACACTCACCTCGCGCCAGGAGGGCCACGAGGCGAAGGACCCCGAAAAACGGCGTCTGCTCCTTAAGTACCCCTTCCCAGCATGCACAGCGGGGCACCAGTCCCACTCAACTGCTGCCGAGAAGGGTCACTTAACACACTATGGTTTGCTCGAGTTCCAACATGGGCCTGAAGTGGTAACGCCACCTACAGGCAACAGGGTAAAATCTCTACTGGGCACAACCACAGCCAGAACAGAGGCTAATTTACATAGAATTGGTAAAGTCTGAGCCCAATTATTGGCTCAGACACCCCTGAATTTACAATAGCGCCCGACTCATTGGGAGACCAGCGCTGCATATCCTTTACACATATAGAATAGGATAATAACAAACAATGGCAATTAGTCAGGTTGTGTTTTTTATTAGTTATCATAAGCAGAAAAGTGAAAGGTGATTTCTTATTGCAGGGTTCAGGGTTACTTTTCCGGTTTGCACTTTGTTTTAGGCCTGGTTCACACCTACACAGGTTGCAGTTTGCAGATTCCAGGTGCATTTTGCTTTTTTCAATACACGGTTTTTGATCCATTGAAGTCTATGGAACTAAAGACCAGAATTAAGGAGTCTCTGGCCCTTTCCATAAAATGTACAGATGTGAATACGACCCATCGGAAACCATGTTAAATGAATGGGGGGGATCCCTCTCATGGATCCATTGTAATCTCACAATGATTATTGATATCGGCTAGCAAAAACATTCCTCCCAACTTTTTGAGATGGGAATGAGAGACACCTATTAGGAATGAGAGACACCTATTAGGAATGAGAGACACCTATTAGGAATGAGAGACACCTATTAGCAGAAGTGTGTAGGCATAGGACACACCCCCTGCCACATCCCCTTAAATAAGAATTATACAAAAAAAAGTGTGCTTTTTTTTAAATTAACACTTCTATTCCTTTATATTGGTTTTTGAAATATACAAATACAGCAGTTTAGAAATTGGATGAAAGGTTTAACACTGGGAAATACCTTTTGAAAGCTAAATAGTGTATTTTATATACAGCTACAAAGATCAGACCAAAATGAGGAGGAAAGAGGGACAGAGGGACTCCAAATCAGGGACAGTCCCTAAAAATCAGGGACATTTGGGAGCTATGCAATAATCACATGTAAAATCTGACAGGCTGGTTGTAGCCAAGTTGATCGATCTACTTCAGTACATTCAGTCTGTCCATACATGGTTCGAATCTCAGCTGGTTCCTGCCGAACCACCCAAGATTTGAACCGTGTATTGCTGGTGTTCTATCGAAAAATGCCTCCGATGGGTATGCGCATGCGCAGTAACCAACGTCACTCCAGCTGATATGGTTTTTCACCTTAATGCATTCTATATATTAAGGTGAAAAACCTTCTGTAGTGCCGCTCCCCCCAGAGCACCCATTTACTTACCTGAACCCGATGTCGGGTGTCTCGAGTCCTCATTGTGTTTTTTTTTTACCAAAAATATGTAGAAGAATAGATATCGGCCTAAACTGATGAAGAATTCGATTTTTTTCATTTTTCTTTCGATATTTATTATAGCAAAAAGTAATCATTTTTAAGTTTTTTTCAAAATTGTTGCTATTTTTCTGTTTATAGCACAAAAAGTAAAAACCACAGAGGTGATCAAATACCACCAAAAGAAAGTTCTATTTGTGGGGGAAAAATGATGTAAATTTTCTTTGGGTACAACATTGCACGACCAATTTTCAGTTAAATTGACGCAGTGCCGTATCGCCAAAAATGGCCTGGTCATTAAGGGGGCAAATCTTCTGGGGCTGAAGTGGTTAAAAAAAACCCCACAAATCTTTACAACATGTTTAAGCTGGCCATACACTAGTAGAGTTTCGTTCATGTGATTTTTTTTGTAATGGTTAGTGGGATCAAATTGACCAGATAGAACGTTTTTCTCGAACAAACACACTATTATGCCGCATACACACGACCGTTTTTCGGGTTGTAAAAAATGACATTTTTAATGGTCTAGAAAAAACGTTTTTTTTTCAACCCGATCGTTAAAACGGCCTTGCCTACACACGATCGTGAAAAAAAATGCTCTAGCAAAGCGCGGTGATGTACAACACGTACGACAGCACTATAAGGGGAAGTTCCATTCAGATGGCGCCACCCTTGGGGCTGCTTTTGCTGATTTTGTGTTAGTAAAAGACGATTCGCGCTTTTCAGTCTGTTACAGCGTGATGAATGTGCTTACTCCATTACGAACGCTAGTTTTACCAGAACGAGCGCTCCCGTCTCATAACTTGCTTCTGAGCATCCACGTTTTTTTCACGTCGTTAAAGCCCACACACGACCATTTTTTACGACGTTAAAAACGTAGTGAAAAATTAGAGCATGTTCTACATTTTTAATGGCCATTTTTTACATCGTGAAAAATGCTCTGGAGCCCACACACGATCGTTTTTAATGACATTAAAAAAAAAACGTAATTTTTTACAACCCGAAAAACGGTCGTGTGTACGCGGCATCAGATTTTCTGCCGATTTTTGTCTTAGGATTTACCAAAACCATGTAGTGCAAGGGCCTGCCTGATTGGATACAAATGGAAACTCTTAAGATTTGACCTCATATTATATAGTTTTGGTAAATCTGAAGACCAAAATCTGCAGAAAATCTAATAGTGTGTATGGGACCTGTGAATGTGGTTTTTGTTTAGGAAAAAAATAAACACACAGAGGTAGATTAACGTAGATCGGTGTTTCTTTGTGCGGGCGTAACGTATCCTATTTACGTTATGCCTCCGCAACTTTTACAGACAAGTGCCGTATTCTTAAAAGAAAGTTGCAGCGGCGTAGCGTAAATAGGCCGGCGTAAGCCCGCCTAATTCAAATAGTGAAGAGGTGGGCGTGTGTTATGTAAATTAGGCTTGACCCGACGTGATTGACGTTTTTCCCGAACGGCGCGTGTGCATTGCTCCAAAGTACGCCGCAAGGACGTCATTGGTTTCAACGTGAACGTAAATGACGTCCAGCCCCATTCACGGACGAATTTCGCAAACGACGTAAAAAATTCAAAATTCGACGCGGGAACGACGGCCATACTTAACATTGGTACGCCGCACTTACGCCACCATATAGCAGGGGTAACTATACTCCGGTAAAAACGTTATGTAAACGGCGTAAATGTACTGCGCCGGGCGTACGTTCGTGAATTCGCGTATCTTGCTGATTTACATATTTCGACGCGTAAATCAGCATACACGCCGGTAGCGGTCAGCGGAAAAATGCAGTTACGATCCGACGGCGTAAGAGACTTACACCGGTCGGATCTAATAGAAATCTATGCGTAACTGATTCTATGAATCAGACGCATAGATACGACTGGCCGGACTCAGAGATACGACGGCGTATCTGGAGATACGCCGTCGTATCTGGTCTGTATGTTCTAAGCACAAAATAAATCGGCTTAATATGGGATTCTATTCGAGCAGAAGGTCTGGATGAAGTTTTAAGGACTCTTGAACATTTCGATGACAAGATCGAATACTCTAATTAACGATTTTTCAGAATTCCCATACTAAGGAAATTCCACTGGTGTTTGTATGGCCAGCTTTCTGCTGCTACTTTACTGACATCACCCTGTTGGAAGTTGAAATGCAGCTTCCGTCTGACCTGCAAAAAATCTGCTGCTGAGAATTTCCCATCTGAGTTATCATCAGGCTCCATACACACTATAAAAGCTGGATATACAATTTTCTGTAGATTTTTTTCCTTCAGATTTACCAAAACCATATAATATGAGGTCAAACCTTAAAGGCCCGTACACACGAAACGAAAATCGCATGGAAAAATGTGTACGACGAGCTGTCCGCCTATTTTCGGATCGTTAGTACGGTGCTTTCGACAACTGATTTTGCTTTTTCGCCAGACAAAAGCTGGATGTGCAGACTATAACATTTTTGTTGGATGTGAACTCCGCGTCCGATTTTCGTTTCATTAGTACGGTTTTCATACGAATTAAAAAATCGTAAGAGCTAGACTACACATGCTCAAAAACAAAAAAATACATACAAAACAATTCAACACATTACGTCACTTCTGATGTATTCTGTTGTACGAAAATGTTTGTATTGTCACTTTCGACCTGAGACTAGTATGCCACACAAAAAAAGGCGTCCAGTCGTACGAAAATCTAAGCGTGTGTACGAGGCTTTATGCCGCGTACACGCGACCGCTTTTCCTGACGAGAAAAATGCACTTTTTTAAATTGGTCGTTAAAAGCGGTCATGTGTAGGTGCCAGAGCATTTTTCTTGACGAGGAAAGTGGCCATTAAAAATTTAGGCCCAGATTCACAAAGAATTGCCCTGGCGCAGCGTATCAGAGATACGTTATGCCGCCGTATCTTACCTGGCGGAATTTCGAATCCAGGAAGATTTTGCGCCGTAAGTTACGGCGGCGTAGTGTATTTCTCGGCGCGTATTTCAAATTGGGCGGGTAGGGGGCGTGATTCATTTAAATGAAGCGCGTCCCCATGCCGATTGAAATGCGCATGCTCCGTTTTGAAATTTCCCGCCGTGCTTTGCGCAAAATGACGTTGCACCGACGTCATTTTTTGAACTTCGACGTGCGTTACGTTCTTTACTATTCACGGACGACTTACGCAAAAATAAAAAAAAATGTTTTTTAAATTCGACGCGGGAACGACGGCCATACTTTAACATGGCAAGTCTATCTGTACGCCACAAAACAGCAGCTTTAACTATACGCTGGGAAAAGCCGACTAGCGACGACGTAAGAGAATGCGACAGCCGCGCGTACCTTCGTGGATCGCCGGAAAAAGCTAATTAGCATACCCGATGCGGAAAACGACGCAAACTCCACCCAGCGTGCGCCAAAGTATTGCACCTATGATCCAAAGGCGTACGAAGCCGTACGCCTGTCGGATCGAAGCCAGAAGCCGTTGTATCTTGGTTTGAGGATTCAAACTAAAGATACGACGCGGCAAATTTGAAAGTACGCCAGAGTATCAGTAGATACGCCGGCGTACTTCTTCTGTGAATCTGGCCCTTAGAACCTGCTCTATTTTTTCTTGTAGTTTTTAACGTTGTGGTTTTTCTTTATAGTGCCGTCGTACGTGTTGTACATCACCGCGCATTGCTGGAGCATTTTTTATCACGACCTTGTGTATGCAAGGCAGGATTGAGAGGAATCACGTTGTGTGTACACGGCATTAGAGTTTCAATTTGTATTCAATCAGGCAGGCCCTTGCACCACATGGTTTTGGTAAATCTGAAGACAAAAATCTGCAGAAAATCTAATAGTGTGTATGGGGCTTCACACGTATTTTTATACTTTGCAGCTTCAAGCGACCGTGTGGTTTATGTGATTTACACTACAAATTAAAAATGTTTGTAAAGTCTTCTTTATTCATATTAAGACTCTAAAGAACTGTGTAATTTGTTGTATTTAGTGCGTGTTAACATAGATAGAGAAATACGTTAAATATTCTGGCCCTGAACTCGATGAAGATGTTTGCAAACTCTGGGAATGTCTCCAACGTAAAGCTCACAGCTGCTTTTCCTGTTTCTTTGTTCCTCGCTCCTCCCCCCCCTAGGCCTATGTTACTCTTTTCATTGACTTACAATTGTGTAAACTGAAACCCAGTACATTTCCTGCTCACTCATGTTCACAGACATCAGCAAGGCTTGTTTTTCTGCAAATCATTTCTGTTAGTAGGCTGAAAAAAGAATCCCAACTGCAATGTGATGCAAGCAGCAAACGTGTTGTAGCACTTTGATTATTAAACTCCACTTAGTTGAATAAAAAAATAAATACAATATATATATATATATATATATATATATATATATATATATATATATATATATATATATATTAATATGTTTAGTGTTTAGCAATATAACTTTTTTTTTTATTCAGTTGATTAAAAAAAGAAGTTATACCATTAAGAAGATATAAAAATATTAAAAAGGTTAAATGTTGCTCCTCTATTAAGATTTACCCCCCTTCATGACCAGGCCATTTTTTTTACGATACAGCACTGCGTTATTTTAACTGATAATTGTGCAGTCATGCAATGCTGTAACCAAATAAAATGTATGTCCTTTTTCCCCCCCCCACAAATAGAATTTTCTTTTGGTGGTATTTGATCACCTATGCGTTTAAATAAATAAATTATATATATATATATATATATATATATATATATATATATATATATATATATATATTTATTATATTTTTTGCTATAAAAAATATGTACAATAAAAATCTGTTCTTCATAAATTTAGGATATTTTCCATTTTGTATTGTTTCACTGTAACCACTTCAGCCCCGGAAGGATTTCCCCCCTTAAAGCGGAGTTCCACCAATATAAAAGTCAACAGCTACAAAAAGTGTAGCTGCTGACTTTTATTAAAATCGGACACTCACCTGTCCCAGGTTCCAGCGATGCGGGCGTACGAAGCCCCACCTCGCTCCTCTCCCCGGCATTGTAACTGTGGGCGCCCGGCTGTGAGCCTCGCTGTGTGCCGTGATTGGCTGGGTAATCATCTGGGACCTGTGACATATGCTAGATGATTGCCGAGGGGGGCAGGAGGAGAACTTCCTACCAGCGCCACGGTTCCCCGGGAGGAAGTGGAACTGGAACCCTTTCTGCCCCCCCCCCCCCCCCCAAAAAAAATGACATGCCATTTTTGGGTGGAACTCCGCTTAAATGACCAGGCCATTTTTTGTGATACGGCACTGTGTCGCTTTAACTGACAATTGAGCGGTCGTGCGATGCTGTACCCAAACAAAATTGATGTTCTTTTTTTTCCCCCACAAATAGAGATTTCTTTTGGTGGTATTTGATCATCTCTGCTGTTTTTATTTTTTGCGCTATAAAGAATAAGAGCGACAATTTTGAAAGAAAAAAATATATTTTTAACTTTTTGCTATAATAAATATCCCCCCAAAAAAAAACATTAAAAAAAAAAATCGAATTTCTTCATCAGTTTAGGCCGATATGTATTGTTTTTGTTTTATTATACTAGTAATGGCGGTGATCAGCGACTTATAGCGGGACTGCGATTTGCGGGGGACATTCTGACACTTTTTGGGGAACAGTGACACTAATACAGTGCTAAAAATATGCAGTCACTGTACTGGCCCTGGCTGAGAAGGGGTTAATATCAGGGGCAATCAAAGGGTTAAATGTGTGCCTAGCCAGTGTTTATATCAGGGGTCCTCAAACTACGGCCCTCCAGTTGTTCAGGAACTACAATTCCCATCATGCCTAGTCATGTCTGTGAATGTCAGAGTTTTACAATGCCTCATGGGACTTGTAGTTCCGCAACAGCTGGAGGGCCGTAGTTTGAAGATCCCTGGTTTATATGAACTGTGGGGGGTGTTTTTACTAGGGCAAGAGATGCAATTTATTCCCTGCTTTGCAGGGACACAAATTATATCCCTTCCCTCTTCCTGAACGATCAGCAAGTGGTGGCAGACATCGGGTACAGTGCACCAAGCTGTGTGCAATCACAGCAGAAGCGCACCCCCTACCCAGAAGGGTCAGATCACGTATATATACGTGATCTGGCCCACAGGTACCACTCTGTAGCAATAAAACTACTATAGGGTGGACCTGGAGCGCAGTTAATAATTATTACTGCGCTCCTTTAATCACCATTTCTTCTCATTTGGCTCCAGGTTTACCGTGAAGATACAGTTTATGGGGCTACACAGTAAAGTATAAGGCCAAAAAATGTCTAAAAACGACCGGTTCATCAGGAACTGGCCAACTTTCAGCCCAACTTTGAATAAAACAAACTTCTCATATGTATCCCGCATAATTACATTTTCATATAGTTATCCTTTAAGTTCTCCTCTCCCTGAAACACCCCTCATGTAAGGCCAGTGTTGTGGCGAGAAATGCCCCAGTTGAATAATCCCCGCCCGGTACTGCGCAGTCAGAACCGCCAAAAGTATCCAAACATCGTAATTCGACATTGTGGCACACGCTCTTGCACGCTCCCGAAGCTCGTGCAACTCTGCAGGGGGCGTATTTATTCATGATGGGAGCGTGTGAGGGGCGGATAGCAACAGAAGGGGGCGCATTTTGTAATGATGGGCAGTGCTGTTAAGAGGGGGCGGAATTTGTCACAAAACTGAAACACATCTCCTAAACAAATATATCTCTGCTATTCTTCCTACACGTGTTGCCCTTAACTTGTGTAGGAAGAATAGCAGAGATATATTTGTTTAGGAGATGTGTTTCAGTTCCGTGACAAATTCTGCCCCCCTCTTAACAGCACTGCCCATGATTACAAAATACGCCCCCTTTTGTTGCCATCTGCCCCCCACACGCTCCCATCATGAAAAAGTCCACCGCTTGCAGACTTGCACGAGCATCGGGAACGTATTCCAATGTTCGTCGTTTTTTGGCGGCTCCTTACTATGCAAGCGCTGCGTTTGCGCAGTACAGGGCAGGCATTATTCCACAAGGGGCATTTCTCGTTAGAACACCGGCTATACACTGTTCAAATCTCAGCCGAGTTATCAAGAACCGGTCGAGATTCAAACCATTAATGGGCAGGCTGAATGTATCAAATCGCTCAACTTGGGTACAATGAGCCTGCCGGATTCACTTGCAATTATCGCAAGTGGCTGCTATAGCCGCTAGTGATAATTACCTTTTTCTCCCAGTTGGGATGGCTTCCCTCAACCCTCCCCCCCATCGGGAGTAGACAATCACTTGGCAAGAGGGATTCCCCTGTTAGCACTGCCTGCGTTGATGGGGAAATTGTGCAAATTTCGCACCGTCTATGGCTTTAGTCTAAAACCTATCCAGGTTCCTGCCAGGACCTGGCTGTGCAGCCCAAGGGAAAAATGCACAGTGGCTACTCCAAACTCTCTGGTCTGTTCCTCATTTCTTCAGTGCATGTATAGAGACAATCAGATTCATTCCTATGAAGAGGCCATCAATCATTGGGACACATAATACGCTTCTTCATAGGAATGAATGCGATTCTCTCCCATTATGTGTAGAAGATGCTGTGTGACTTGGTCAATCTGCCCAGTGTGAGAAGGGTAAGCATAATACTACAGGAGGAAATCCTGGGGGCACAATTTGAAGGATAATTATATGAAACTATAGTTATCCTGAAAAACTGAAAGAAAAGAAATTGAGCACAAAAGTGCAGAATTTTCTTTTACCTGCACCATCAGTTCATACAAGGTAAAGACTGAATAAAGGGCTGCTCTAGGTTATAACTTGGTGCTTCCTCTCTTTACACTCACTAACTGGCGAGAGCAGTAGAGGAGTAAAAGAAAGGTAAGTATATACAGCTGAGGAGGGTGGCAGTTGAGTAGAGATGAGCTTGACCTCTGCCGGGTTAGCCCCCCCATATAAAAAAAATTTACTTTTTTTTATGCAGTTTGTTAGATCTTTGTTAGATCAGGTTAGATCACCAATTTTTTTGCGTTAGATCACACACAGAAGAAGCAATATTAACAGTTATTTGCTGGGGGGGCTAACCCGTCACCAGCCCCCCCTTATCAAATTTTCTGGCCAAAAATCATTCAGGCTAATAGATATTCGTTAGATCCGGTAAGATCAACTGGTTTTAACGTTAGATCTCACATAATTAGAGACTTTTTAAGTGATTAATGAGGGGGGGCTGGCCCCCCCTTATCAATATTTTTGGCCAAAAATCATTCAGGCTAATAGATATTCGTTAGATCCGGTAAGATCAAGTGGTTTCAACGTTAGATCTCACATCGTTTCCGAGATATTCCACATAAAAAAATAGATTTTAGGTGGTACATATGGATGGACATATGGACGGGTTGGCCCCCCCTTATCAAATTTTCTGGCTGAAAATCATTCAGGCTAATAGATATTCGTTAGATCTGGTAAGATCAAGTGGTTTTAACGTTAGATCTCACATCGTTTCCGAGATATTCCACATACAAATACAGATATTGGGTGTATACAAGAACTAATGAGGGGGGCTGGCCCCCCCTTATCAATATTTTTGGCCGAAAATCATTCAGGCTAATAGATATTCGTTAGATCCGGTAAGATCAACTGTCTCCTCTTCCTTGAGTGACGAGCGGCGCTCATTCACTGGCATCCCGCCCACTATGCTCTCTTCTCTGTGTCCCTATTGGCAGGGTGAGGGAGCCAATCAAGCGGCAGCAGAGGACCACAGGACTTGAAGTCTCATCACAAAATTGCACCATTGATTTCTACGGGGGGCGGAGCTACTACTTTTGCTTTGCAAGAAGGGGGGCTAGCTAAAGACTTAAGCTTGTTGGTCTGAGGGGAGATCACCATGAGGCAGGAAGATGAACAGAGGTGTGAGGAGAGACTACAGGCATTCGCTAGAGAACCATCCAAAGACGGTTCCAGAGACCCTCCAGAGACAGTTGTAGATGGATGTACCTTCTGTACCACCTAATATCCCTATTTCTATGTGGAATATCTCTGAAATTATGTGAGATCTAATGTTAAAACCACTTGATCTTACCGGATCTAACGAATATCTATTAGCCTGAATGATTTTTGGCCAAAAATATTGATAAGGGGGGGGCCAACCCGTCCATATGTCCATGCATATGTACCACCTAAAATCTATTTTTTTATGTGGAATATCTCGGAAACTATGTGAGATCTAACGTTAAAACCAGTTGATCTTACCGGATCTAACGAATATCTATTAGCCTGAATGATTTTTGGCCAAAAATATTGATAAGGGGGGGCCAGCCCCCCCTCATTAGTCCTTGTATACACCCAATATCTGTATTTGTATGTGGAATATCTCTGAAATGATGTGAGATCTAACGTTAAAACCACTTGATCTTACCGGATCTAACGAATATCTATTAGCCTGAATGATTTTCGGACAGAAAATTTGATAAGGGGGGGCCAACCCGTCCATATGTCCATGCATATGTACCACCTAAAATCTATTTTTTTATGTGGAATATCTCGGAAACGATGTGAGATCTAACGTTAAAACCAGTTGATCTTACCGGATCTAACGAATATCTATTAGCCTGAATGATTTTTGGCCCAAAAAATTGATAAGGGGGGGCCAGCCCCCCTCATTAATCACTAAATAAGTCTCTAATTATGTGAGATCTAACGTTAAAACCAGTTGATCTTACCGGATCTAACGAATATCTATTAGCCTGAATGATTTTTGGCCAGAAAATTTGATAAGGGGGGGCTGGTGACGGGTTAGCCCCCCCAGCAAATAACTGTTAATATTGCTTCTTCTGTGTGTGATCTAACGCAAACAATGATTGATCTAACCTGATCTAACAAAGATCTAACAAACTGCATAAAAAAAGTCAATTTTTTTTATATGGGGGGGGCTAACCCGGCAGAGGTATGAGCTTGCTTGTCTGTCCTCCAAACTCATCTCCAACCTGCACCTTGCCCACAGCTTTTTGGAGTACAAAAAAATGGGAATTTGAAATATGGGTTAAGTGGAGTACACACAACGAGAAAATTGGAAGAAAAATTCCATCGTTCGATTTTTGGATAGAGTATATATAACTTTTGACATCGGATTCAGACTTTCCAAACGTAAATTTCTGAAGGGACAACAATTTTCTCGTACGTATACAGAGCAACAATTTTCATTTCTTGTGTACCGTTTTAGTACGGTGTTCATACGGGAAAAATCATATAAGAAAGACTGTGCATGATCAGAAAAAAATAAACAACAAAAAAAAGCATTTGTGAGAATTTTTGTACAATTAGTGCCATCCTCGGTTTCGACCTGCTGTGAAACATCAAGGAAAACCGGACGATCGTTCATCTTATTTTTATTATAGTGTGTACTGGGATTAATACAGTGATTCTCAACCCTGTCCTCAAGTACCCCCAACAGGCTATGCTTTGGGAATTTCCTACATAAAATAGCTGTCCAAAATACCAAGTCATTAACTCCGATTTAAAGTACCTGTGCAAGATAAAGGAAAACCTGAAAACATGGCCTGTTGGGGGTACTTGACGACAGGGTTGAGAACCACTGGCTTAAGAGATGAGTTTAGAGGACACCCTTGCTAATTTCCACAGTTGGGTGGACCTGTTGCTTTACCTTAAGCTGGCCATACACAGCTCGATTCCTGGTAAATCTGCCAAAATTTGAGTAGTGGGTAGCCCGATAAGTGTGCAAAATCTTAAGAGCTGGGTGGAAAAATTGCCGGTTGAACAGTATCTGCACACAATCAGATGCAGTCACCGTTTGGGTATTGACAGCCGCAGGTGCTGGCTGCCTGAATACAATAACTGTCAGGTGAAGATTCCTTCATCCATGCGGTTTAGCATGGATAAGAAAAGCACATGTTCCCATAAACACGAATTATAGTCTGTAATCTGACCTGACCCCCCCCCCCCCCCCTTTTTTAAGTATCCAGAAGCTGGATACTTGCATTTCCTGCAATCAGAAGATGCTGTGTAATGCTGGTAATCCTTACCAATGAGCTGTTTCACCCTAGTGTTCTAGCTTGCCTGTTCTGTCACTCTTTGATTAGAGGAAGAAGCAAGGCATCTTGGGACATGTAGTCCATCTGGAAGGTATTTGCCCAATGGCTGCATTGTGTGAAACTACAACTACCAGCAGGCTGATGGAGAAGAGCAGATTGCTGGGAGGGACTATAAGAAACAAGGCTGGGGACCGGCACACTCTCTTGGAACTGGCGTGGATCTGTGTGCAGGGAATCTGCTACTGAGGAGCTGCAGATGTTGCGGCCTACTTTAACAGATTTACCCAGCAGATATCTGGAAGGACACCTGTGGACAGTCTCTTTGACCTGTTCGTGGCCCAGAGGTTGTTCCTGTCCAATCCACTTTGTAGAGAAATCTGATCGGTGTGAGCCGTGGAGCAGTGTGCCAGAGGTTGTCCCTTAAGCCATACAGTTGAGGGATCATCATCATCCTCCTCATCAGAGTCGGCTTTTCTGTAGTCTGATTTCCCTCATCATTACTGCAAAGTAAAATGAGAAAATGTCATCCTCAACTCCTGTTCCAGTGTGGGGAACAGGTGATTGCCCAATTTAAGACATTGTGTAGAGACATATTTGTTTTCTACACTCTCGGCCATCTTTAATGCCAAAATTTGCTCCAGTATATAATGGACTCTATACACAGACATCCATGCCATTCACTGATCTGCTGTTGCTTGTAATTTCACAAACCTTAATATCTTGAAGTCAGTGATCACTGTGAATTATAATTTTAGTTGCACAGGAATATTGTTTACTTGCTACACATAATCTATTGGAACAGCTACTCTATTTTAGCAAGTAGTCTTTGCATGCAATTAAGTACTCAAAAGCTAGCTGAAGATTAACCGGATTTTCACAAAAACACTGGGCTACCATTACTTTCCTCTCCACTCAGGGAATTGTTGCTGAAATCAAAGCTGCTTTTCACCAATAACTCTCTTTAAAGATCAGGTTAAATTGTGCTATAGTTACTGTATGCTGGAGTTATATTTGTTTATTTGTCATTTTGCTGAATCTTATGTGGGGAAAGCAGTATAGAGGGGTCTGACACTTAAAGGGGTTGTAAAGGAAAACATTTATTTCCCTAAATAGCTTCCTTTACCTTAGTGCAGTCCTCCTTCACTTACCTCATCCTTCGATTTTGATTTTAAAAGTCCTTATTTCTTCTGAGAAATACTCACTTCCTGTTCTTCTGTCTGTAACTACACGCAGTAATGCGAGGCTTTCTCCCTGGTGTGGAGAAAGCCTCTTGAGGGGGCGAGCAGGAGTGTCAGGACACCCACTTACACACAGCTCCTTTCTATATCTGCAAAGTAGAGAGCGTCCTGACCCTCCTGCTCGCCCCCTCCCCCCTCAAGAGGCTTTCTCCACACCAGGGAGAAAGCCTCGCATTACTGTGTGGAGTTACAGACAGAAGAACAGGAAGTGAGGATTTCTCAGAAGAAATAAGGACATTTAAAAGCAAAATCGAAGGATGAGGTAAGTGAAGGAGAACTGCACTAAGGTAAAGGAAGCTATTTAGGGATTTTTTTTTTCCTTTACAACCCCTTTAAAGAGGAAGTAAACCCTTTATTTCCCTGCAAAGGTAAAGCATAATGGGCTACTATTCATCGCTTAGTAGCCCATTATGTGTGACTTACCTGAAACCTTAGCCTGCGATGTCACTGCTGTCCCCACTAGCAGCTAGTCTATGTCCATCTTCTCCCCTCTTCCTTCTGGGGCCGCAAACTGTGGCTCTGTGACTGGCTGGAGTCGCGGGAGCCGGCAATCACGTCATGACCTCCGTTAGAAACGTCACGATTGCCGTTTCTAAAGTGCGCCTGGGCCGTTGTCTATGGTGCATGTACCGTAGACATATCTTTTGTAAATATCTCCTAAACCATAGAGGTTTAGGAAATATTTCCAGCACCTACAGGCAGGTAAGCCTTAATCTGGGCATAGCTATAGGTAAAAAGTGGTTGTACAACCACTTTAAAGTAGTCATTCCTTTGCTCTCTTGTATTCCTTTCACATAGACATTACATGCACTTATCTGGTATGTAGGGTGCATTGTCGAATGTTTGAACTATAAAAAGGTGATAGTCATTTTTGCTACTAATAATACTCTATAGAAAATAACTTTTGTTGGAGTCGAGCTGGAGTTATCATTTGGTTCTTTCTCCCTTTATCCTACTGAGTAAACTTTTATTGATTTAACTCATTCTGGTCTATATCATAATTGTTATTGTCTAAAAGGGAAAAATGTTTGAACCCAGGGTGTCAGAGGACTCTCAGGCCCCGTACACACGTCCGAGGAACTCGACGGGCAAAACTCATCGTTTTGCTCGTCGAGTTCTGTGTGAAGCCACCGAGGATCTCGGCGAGCCAACTTTCCTCATTGAACAATGAGGAAATAGAGAACATGTTCTCTATTTGGCTCGACGAGGAACTCGTCGGCTTCCTCGGCCGAAAGTGTACACACGGCCGGGTTTCTTGGCAAAATTCAGCTCCGATCGAGTTTCTGGCTGAATTCTGCCGAGAAACTCGGTCGTGTGTACGGGGCCTCAGGGTCAGGGTAGCCAGAGGGGTATTGATCTATCTTGCGACCCTCAAGAAGGCAGCGCTACATTCATTTTAAGGACCCCAGATTGATCCCGCTTGGTACCAGAATGCCACAAATTAGCTGCTTCTTGCAAAAATGTTGCTGTTAGACAAGAATTCGGAATGGCTTATGAAAACTCAAACTGCTCTATGTAGCAACCAACCCAAGATCATGTTTCATTTTCTCAGAGTATGAAAGATTAAATATAATTGGCTGTCACTGAAAACAAATGTGGCATACCAATATACTAAAGCTATCACAATAACCTTGCCAGTTTTTTTTTTTTTTTTTTAATTGGGACATTTTTCATCTTACTGTCTCTGTATTTTTGCAAGATCACTGAGGACATTATCAAAGCTGCTTGCCTTTTTTTTCTCTGCACTGCAGCCTGGGGTGGAAAATCAATTAAAACCACTTCTCGCTGTAGGAGATTGGAGTTTTTCCCTAGTGACATGCAGATGCGGTAGATTTTGAAGGTTTTCTGCCATACATAACCTGTATGTTCTTTTGGTATTTTAAGGTTCTCATTCATGTGTGATGAGGCAGGTTAAGTAAAAACCTCACCTATTCCCATTAGAACTTTTTTCCCTGCGAATTCTCATTCATTGGCACAGCCTGAGCTTGCAGCCTCCACACCTAACAAACACACCCTTTCTTCTAAGTGTTCATCGGGCTCTCACTGTGCATTGTCTTTGGAACAAACCTACTTTCCACTCCTGAGACGCATTGTAATCCAAGAGAGCCAGCCTATCCATATGCACACAAACGTGTTTATTTATACCTTTGTAACAAAGTAAGAGGATGCTGAATAACTTAGTTCAAGTTTTTATATGTTAAATCTTTATGTTGATTCCAACCATTTGCAGTTCAACTGATTCAGTTTAAAATGTAAAAGGAATGAATGTTTTTGCTGTATTTTTTTTTTTTAAATGATAAAACAAATGCACTTGTATTACAACACAGTTGTAGGTTTTTCTGTATTCTGATTACTGCAAAGTAAATGAGAAAAGGTAATAGAAATAGGGAAATAAAAGGGCAAAGCCTGACAATACATGGGGGAAAGTCCTCTGGATAAATTTCAGGTTTTCCTGTTCCGTCAGATTAGGTGACCTGTCAGATTTCATAACGGAAGTGATGTTCTGTCACGGCCATCTTGGTACACCCGGCACTCAGCTACACTAAGCCTTCAGTCTGAAGTTGCAAAGCGGACATCTTTTTACACCCACCGAAATCTTGCATTTCAAACTTATTTTTACCACTAAACTGAGCTTATATCATGAAATACAGTATTTAGAAGTCAGTGACCCTGTTTTTATATCGAACTATAAAAGCAGCGGCAAGCCTGCCGATCTAAACACATTTTCTAATCTGACAGAAGACCACTGCTTTTAAAATTCAACATCAAAACAGTGTCACGGACTTCTAAATAATATATTTCAAGGTGTAAGCTCAGTTTAGTGGTAAAAAAATAAGTTTGAAATGCAAGATTTCGGTGGGTGTAAAAAGATGTCTGCTTAGCGACTTCAGACTGTAGTCTTAGGCTGCTTTCACATTGAGGAGGTGGGGGCGGCGGCAGTAAAGCACCGCTATTTTAAGCAGCGATTTATCGTTGCTTTTAACCCCTCCTAGCGGCCGGAAAAGGGTTAAAACCGCCCACAAAGCGTCGCTTTGCCAGCACTGTGCTTTAGGAGTGGTGCCTCAAAGATGCAGCTGGCAGGACTTTTTTTACAATTTTTTACATTGGAGTGAAAGGAGAGGCACTTTCAAGGCGCCTGCAAAGCGCTGCAGTGTGAAAGCAGCCTTACTGTGGCTGAGTGCAGGGTGTACCAAGATGACTGTGACGGACTGTCACTTCTGTTACAAGTTCTGACAGGTCGTCTTATCTGACGAAAACACCTGTCCTTATTGTAGATCCAGATCATTTCCATTTTTTTCATGAAATACTGTCTTATTTTTCATCTTTTACAACTCTTGTACTGTATCCTTTCTATCCATTTCCTGGCTACATGCAGGCTGCCCATTATTGCTCTGGATTGGCTGTCACCCCATAACAGAAAGGACCTCAATGGCATGATCACTGAAGCTGGCCATACAGTGTGAGCGAGTAAATCAGGAACTTGCCAAAAATGTGATCAATTTTATTTAATTGAACTTCCGTGGATTGGATGCCCTCCCCCCCCCCCCCCGTTGCCACATTTGGCACCTTTCAGTGGTAAGGGGGGAGCAGATGCCTGTCAAATCCAGGTATCTGCTCCCACTTCTGGGGAAAGATCGATGCAGTCTTGTTTGGCGATCTACGCAATGTCGCGTTTTTCAGATCATACAAAACGAATGCCTTTCAAAATAAGTTTGGCATAACGACATCAGTATGACCAGCAAAGCAGCTTCATTATTATCCCATTAAAGAAAATGAGAATTTTGACATTTCATCAATTGCCGCATCACAAATGTTAATTCTAGATTACGACTTTTCCCTTCTGATTTTCGTATCGTGTGTACGAGGCCTTAGACTGGGATGCTATTAAAGTTCATGTGCGTGTAAAGGCAGGCATCCCAATAAGTTTGGCAATATAGTACACACACTTCTGTTCAAACCAAATGTCAGAATGAATCTGTTACAGACTAGGTGATCGTTCACTCCAAATTTGAAATTAACTGCTTAAAATAATTTAAGGAACAGATTGAAAACACATCAGATCTCAAAAGGGTAAAAATATCATGGTGGATATCTATCCTGATATGGACTGGGTAATGCGTTAGGAACGAAAGGATGAGACATTGTTTGATGGAAATTAAAATTATCAACCTACAGAGGGGTGAATTCAAAAGACACCCCGATAATCTAAGTAAAAAGATGATGCAGCAGGCTGGTCCATTTTGCTGAAATTTCATTGCAGCAACTCAAAATGGTACTCAGTAGTTTGTATGGCCCCCACATGCTTTTATGCATGCCTGACAACATAGGGACATGCTCTAAATGAGACGGCGGATGGTGTCCTGGACTATTTCCTGCCTGATCTGGACCAGGGCATCACTGAGCTCCTGAACTGAGGTGCAATGTGGCGGGGTCGGATGGACTGAAACATGTCCAGGGGTGTTGTATTGGATTTAGGTCAGGCGAGCCTGGGGGACATTCAAATGTTACCAATTCCTTCATCCTCCAGGAACTAGCAGCATACTTTTGCCGCATGAGGCCGGGCATTGTCGTGCACCAGGAGGAACCCAGGACCCACTGCACCAGCATAGGGTCTGAGAATGTGTCCAAGGATTTCATCCCGATACCTAATGGCATTCAGGGTGCCATTGTCTAGTCTGTATAGGTCTGTGCTTCCCTCCATAGATATATGCCTCCTCAGACCATCACTGACCCACCACCAAACGGGTCATGCTGAAAAATACCGACACCGTTCACTGCCCTACTGACATTGGCTGGAGCAGGAGGACACAGGATGGATGAGTTGAAGGAGGAGACATGGGATAGAGAAGAAGGAGACATGGCATGAAGGAGGACACATGGGAGACAGGAGGTCACAGGATGGAGGAGGAGGAGCATGACATGGGAAGGAGGAGGACGACACGGTAAGGAGGAGGACGATAACGACACGGGAAGGAGGAGGACGACAACGACACGGGAAGGAGGAGGACAACAACGACACGGGAAGGAGGAGGACAACAACGACACGGGAAGGAGGAGGACAACAACGACACGGGAAGGAGGAGGGGAGACATGGGAGGAGCAGGAGGGCACAGACTGGAGGAGGAGGAAGAGACAACATGGGATTGAGGGAGGAGGAGGAGATATGGGATGGATGAGGGGGACATAGGATGGAGGAGGAGGACACGGCATGGAGGAGATGGGACTGGAGGAGGAAGAAGACATGGGATGGAGAAGGAGGACATGGGATGGATGAGGGGAAATGGTATGGAGGAGGAAATAGGATGGAAGAGGAGACATGGGATGGAGGAGGAGCAGGAGGACATGGAATGGAGGAGGGCACAGCATGGAGGAGATGCAAAGGAGGAGGACACAGGATGGAGGAGGAGGACATGGGATGGAGGGGGGGGGGAGACATGGGAAGAGCAGGAGGAAACAGAATGGAGGAGGAATAGGGGGAGACATGGGATGGAGGAGGGCACAGGATGGAGGAGGAGGAGACATGGGATGGATGAGGGGGACATGGAATGGAGGAGGAGGACGACACGGGATGGAGGAGATGGGACTGGAGGAGGAAGAAGACATGAGAGGGAGAAGGAGGACACGGGATGGATGAGGGGAAATAGGATGGAGGAGGACATGGGGGCCCAGGCCTAAAGCTGTGTAAGGGGCCAAAACATTTCTGATGGCTGCCCTGGGACTACAAATATGGTTACATGGTCTGCCAGATGAACTGGACATGTTCAAGGTTACAATATAGTTAATTCTGCATCGTAGAACATGCAAAGTGCATATAACCATAAATATACTGGTGTGGTATATCCTTTGTGTGTCCAAATGTAACCATACATCATACACACCATTGCCCAAGGAAGGAAGTCGGCAATCTTATTACCATTGCTAGTAATTATACACAGATGTGTTGTAAAGGTCACAAGAAGTCTGAAAGTGTAACAAATGCACAGGTAACTCTGTTATGCTGGCCATACATGGGTCAAATTTCGAAAGAACTTTCTTTTGGAAATCAGAAAATGTGTGCGTTTTGTGATCAGATGATGCCACCATTGATTTCGCAATTCAACCGACCAAACCTTCAAATTTCACCTCATGTTCGTACAGAAAATAATTTTCGTGTCTGGAAACCTTCTTTTCTTTCCGGGAACCTTCTTTTCTTTTTGAGAACCTTCTTTTCTTGCACTTGTACATTTCTTTTTCGATTACATTTCTTGCACGATTCTCCCATCATTGATTAGAAAATCGTTTGTTTTTTCCAAAAATATTCAGCATGTTGGATTATTAAAATTCGATGGCCGCACGAAAATCGTCTGTTGCTGCAGCCCACTAACGGTGCGAAATACGAACGAAAATTCTTGGATAAGATTTTCGAAAGAAAGATGCTAAATGTTCACATTGATTGCTGCAGAGATGTACAACACATGAATGGAGACTAGTAAACACAGACACAAGCTTATATTTGTGCAAAATGTTTGCTACTTACCCAACAGTTAGTAGTCTTTAAGGTTATTGATAGGTTAGCGATTAATATTAAAGAAAATTAAGTTGTCCACGCACTAGATTCCAGCCCGGTAATGCTCATCAAATATGTGCCTTGGCCATTTAAATTATTAATTGAATTAACTATCCCACTTTTATTATCCTTTGCCTTACTGTAGCCGTCTGGCTCCCCTTTTTTTAACCTTTCCTAGTATCATATCCAATACACAGTTTATATGGGGTAGCCCTGATGTGTACAGAGGAAATGGTTGCTCAAATCACCTTAGCCTGATTATTACTGTATGTCATTAATAGCACAGGTCACAGTTCACAGCAGAATCAGGGACTAAATATTCATATATGTAAATAAAAAAAGTTTAAGGATTTTTTTTTTATTATTTTAAAGAGAACCTGTGATGATATACATTTTGTATCACCCATTGATGCAATTTTCTTTATTTATTTTTTGTAGATGAAAATGCTCAAAACCCTAATATTTTCTACAAGTAAAGACTCTGTAGAATGAAATGGTGGTAATTGAAATATTTTATATCACCTATTTTTGCTACTGTTTATATCCAATTTATGCAAAAAATGTTAGAGTATGGCCTCAGATAAATAAGGTAGTTAATAATAAAAGTGTACCATCATCCCGATTAATATATGAAAGAAGGGATGGGGACAGGGGATGAGGGACAGTGGCTAGGGCTGGTCCTCTAAGAATCCCCTCCCCCCAAAAAGGGGGCGTTTGTGGGACTATCTCGGTACTGGGTAAAAAATAACATACATATAATATAAAAATATATTTTATTACATACAATTGTTGAACAAAGAATACATGGTAAAATTGAAAAAACAGGACCTCAGGGAGTACCCCCGGGCAATTCTGTTGTTGCAAACATATAGACTGGTCTATGCCTCGACTAGTTTCGCGGTGAAACCGCTTTCTCAAGAGAACCAATCTATAAAGCAATTAAATACAATTAATGTTATGCAAATATGATAAATTCAACAATAGCCATAGTAATGCATTACTATGGCTATTGTTGAATTTATCATATTTGCATAACATTAATTGTATTTAATTGCTTTATAGATTGGTTCTCTTGAGAAAGCGGTTTCACCGCGAAACTAGTCGAGGCATAGACCAGTCTATATGTTTGCAACAACAGAATTGCCCGGGGGTACTCCCTGAGGTCCTGTTTTTTCAATTTTACCATGTATTCTTTGTTCAACAATTGTATGTAATAAAATATATTTTTATATTATATGTATGTTATTTTTTACCCAGTACCGAGATAGTCCCACAAACGCCCCCTTTTTGGGGGGAGGGGATTCTTAGAGGACCAGCCCTAGCCACTGTCCCTCGTCCCCTGTCCCCATCCCTTCTTTCATATATCCAATTTATGTTTTAAGTAAAATATACACTCAAATTAATTTTGCAGCATACAAATACAACATGAACCAATTTTTTGGGGTAAAATAGAAAAAAAAAAATAGGTTGCGTCAAGTAAATACTAACCAAATATGTCAAGCCTCAAAATTGCACAAGCCTGTGAAATTGTGAGAACTATGTACGCTACCAAAGATTTCCATACCTGACACTTTAAAATCTTTTACAGGTCATCAGTTTAGGCCTAACCATAATTAATTAACCCAGAATTATTGCTCTCAGTCCGGAGTGCGGGGCAAGACTTATAAATCATTGTTTTCACAGGTGTGCACACTTGACATGAGTATATGCAAAAACACACACAGGAGGATGCAAACGTATTACCACCATAAGCCCAGGTTCACACTGGGTACGATTTGCTTCGATTTGAGATGCGATTTCACATGTGAAATCTCATCTCAAATCGGCGGCATTTGCCGGCAATGACACCGTCCTAATCGGTGCGACGCCGCATCTGCGGCGCTGCACCGATTTCAAAAAGTAGTTCCTGTACTACTTTTTGCGATTTCGGGCCGCGATTTACATTGACATCTGTGCAGATGTCTCTTAAATCGCGGCCGAAATTGGGACTGCCAGCGGGAGTGAAGCCGTGCGAGTTCAGCTGAACTCGCACGGCTTCACTCCCGCAGTCCAGTGTGAACCAGGGCTGAAACTTTATTAAATACTAAAAGATAATTGCATACACAAACATAAGTTAAGTAGCAACAGATATATCCCGCATAACGTGTCAGCCTTCCAACCATGCGCTACATGGCTAGATGACATCGCCTACGGCTGGAGTTTTTTTATATGATATGCCTGTTGCTACTTATGTTTGTGAGTATGCAATTGTCATTTAGTATTTAATAAAGTTGTATGGTTGTAATTCACTAGCCACTTGCGCCCTCCAGAGTGTGTTTTTGCAGTGGTTTGTAGATTTCCCAATCTGAGGAGGGCTGCATCGGATGGAGCATTAGGGTTGAACACCATTAGGTGTACCTCTACCTGAGTGCCTGAGTGTTATTGAGACTTTGGTGACATGGGCATATGCATTTAAATGGGTGTGTACATTCGGACGGGAGGGCTTTTCCTTTTTTTTTGGTATTTTTAATTTATTACAGGTATTTATATAGCACCAACAATTTTTACCCATCGCTTTACATATGCAGCGCTACCCCCAAAGGAGCCGCTGATCAGATTTGGGATCGGCGTATTTAAGTTACCTCTGTGATGTGTCTAGGGGTGATGATAGTGGTGAGAGCAGTAACGGAATGCCCAGACTGTTGATTGACGTTTTCAATGCTTTATTTCTGGCCCAACATGACCAACAGTCAACTTGAGGTAGATAGGACAGATTGATGAAAAAGAATAAACCTTGCAGATACAGGCAATGGATGAACAGAAGCAGTCCTGCCTCCGGGTAGCAAATCTTTCCTCGTCGCCACTTCAGCCGAAGTGGGCAAAGTGCCCCTGGACAGGTCCCTCTCACAGGCCTGGCAGCCAGAGTGTCACTTAGCTCTCCTGGGAAGGAACAAGTCTCTGCCACAGACTTGGCTCTAATAGAATTAGGATTTTAGGATGAGACCTCTGCCATAGGCCTAGTGCTTTAAAAGTTTGGATAGTAGAGCGAGTCCTCCCAGTGTATAATATGAGGCCACCGACTGACAGTTTGCTGCATACAACCTGCCAGTGTCTGGTACCCAGATCCCCGATGGTTCGTTCAAGCCCTGTTGGATCACCTGCCTCCAGGTTCACCTCAGACCGACTCCCCACTGAACAGCACAACCTGCCTGGGATCTTCTCAATAGAGGTAGGAGAGCCAGTAAGTCACTGGGGCCCCTTTACAGCATCAGATGCTCCAGGCCATGAGGGCCCAGAGTCAGGAACTCCGCATAGCACGTGCGCCCCGGCCTGGTAGGCCATATCGCCGGGGCCCGTGATGTGCGCACACCCTAAAGGTGGGTGCCGCACCTGGAACCAGGAACCCGCGAAGAACCCCCAGCAATGGCCTCCGCCACAGAAATACCCCTCCCCTTCATGCTTCACGAGGGAAAACTCCTCTAATTGGCTGCTGGGGAGAAGCAGCTCCGCCCGGACCCCTCCGACGCCACCTGCCATCCAGAGACGGAAATGCATCTCCGGAGCACAGAATGACCCACAGGACAGCCCAGGGTTGGCGACAGCCAAATTCAAATAAATCAACATGGATGAAGGCAAATAAGTCTCTCACTCTACCAAACTCAACATAGCACCTGTACGGATACGTACACAGGCGCTACACATATATAGTGTACATTCACATCAGTCCCTAACTCACATTCATACGTACACATACTAGGGTCAATTTAGACAGGAGCCAATTACCAACCAGCTTGTCTTCGGAGTGTGGGAGGAAACCAGAGTAAACCCACGCAGGCACAGGGATAATATGCAAACTCCATGCAGGTAGTGCCATGGACCCTAGTTGGCTTTCAAACCAACAACCCAAGTGCTAACCACTTAGCCACTGTGCTACTTTAAAATTTTTTTTTTATTAAACTTACTTTTTTTTCTTTGATTTTAACTTGCCTTTATTGCTATCACAAGGAGGCAGAGAAGCCATCTATGTGATAGAATGCTACAGGTAACAGGTTTACTTTAGGGAGATAATGTAATCTTTGCAGTCTGCTGAAGCCAATCAGTCACAGACTGTGCTTGATCATCTTCTTTCCTGGCCACAGCCGCCAGGGTTTGACAGCTCTGAACCCAGAAGTGCTCAGAGCAGAATGCTCCGGATTTATCCTTGTAGCACTACTCCCGAAGGAGCTGCTGGTTTAGATTTGGGCCTGCTGTTACCTTACCTTGTCTTGTCCTAGGGGTCCTTCTTTAAGAGTTAGAAATGTCCACACCAACACTTGGTTTCTTTTTCTTCAAGCTTTTTATTAAACAAGTTCCATTAGAGGGACAGAGGGTTAGGGAAGATTCAGGTACCTTGCTTTGCGGATTGCAGGTATTATCTTGGATCCAGAGGACAACTGTTCCCACACTGGATCCAGTGACCACCTGATAGGCCTCTCTCACTGACCTAGCAGCCGATGCAAAGCTTGTTCAAAAGTCTCTGCCACAGACTTTATAAATGCCGTTGAGTCGTCACACGGTCCTCTGCCACGGGACCATGCAACCAGACATGCACTTTGCAAAATTCCAAAGAAATTACACAGCTCATGGTGCCAGGATCTTTCAGCCAAACCGGCCACACTGTGAGGTAAATTGACCAGGATGCGTCCTCTAATTGAATGCTCAATTGTTCGACTTCTTCCTGCAGAGAAGACAGCACAGGACTATCTCTGGACTAGTAGGCCCCAAAACTTCTGGGGCAGCAGGCCCCGAGACCAAAAGGTTGCCAACACATCCCTGAGGCCAGGAGGGTCCTCAGGTCAGGATCGGAAGACCCTGCCAGAACGGTGTCTGCCCCTTAAAGGGGTTGTAAAGGTAAAAGTTTTTTCACCTTAATGCATTCTAAAAACTTCCGACTATACCGGCCTCACCAGCCCACCGTTTACTTACCTTACCCTTCGAAAGTCCAGCGCTGTGAAAGCGCTGGCATCTTGACCGTCTTCCCGGCTCATTCATTGGTCGATTGAAGCAGCGCAGCCATTGGCTCGCGCTGCTGTCAATCACAACCAATGATGCGGTGCGCATGGGGGCGGGGCCGAGTGATACAGACGGCGGCTATGGCCATCGGCTGGATCACGGGAGCGTGCCCGCAAGGACTCCACACCATGCAAGCTCGCTCGCATGAATGTGTGGAGTTCTTGCGGGGAGGACCAGAGACAGCCGCCGAGGGACCCCAGAAGACGTGGATTGGGGCCACTCTGTGCAAAACGAGCTGCACAGTGGAGGTAGGTATAACATGTTTGCCTAAGCTGGCCGCTCCCGCCCCACGCACAGCTAGTGCTGGAGGGGTAGAGCAGAAAGTGGTGAATGAAAGTCACCAGCTCTTGGCTCAGAGAGCTCTGAGAACCGAGTGATCGGCAGTGTTTGATGGCTCGTCTCAGAGGCCTTAGGGCTGGAGGTCGGGACAGAGGCAGCATCGGACCAGTGCTGCATCCACCAAGGCAAGTATGATTCTACAATAAAAGAAATACCTATACTTCTCTTAAGCAACATTTTAAAAAGTCAGATCAGATGTAATTCAGCTACCTTTCTGAATCTCAGGAGTCTTTAAAATTTCAAATTTTCTTCTGGAAATCCAATGATATGGGGTGTACAAGTCCTAGGACAGTTCAGACAGTCACCTAGGTATTTTGTTATATAAAGCCACTGAGCATATTTCTTAATGACAGTATTCAGCCTGTTTTTTGGAAGGTTATTAACACAGTGTAAAAAGAGTTCTATGAGGGATTTATCCCCGCTTGGGTGGATTTCCATCACTTATTGTCCTATTGACAGAACAGTGGTGAAAAGCTGGTATAACACAACTAATTTTTATTTTTTTTATTTTTACAGATAAATTTGAAATATTGTATATTAATTAATATCATACTTTTTACATCCAGCCAGCAAGTGGAGCTTTAGGGCCTGTTTCACATGTGTTTCAGTTTTTCCTTACCTCCTGCTAAAAAAAAAAAAAGTCTGTTTACAGAGATTAGTGCCTTAACCTGTAATTAATTTACACACAATTAGTCAAACCAGGCTTCGTCCTCCTCGCCCCCTTTTTTGTGTATACACGTGTATAGTAAAAACAGATCAGTTTAAAATGCATAAGCTTTAAAAGTAGTAAAAAAAATTACCCAAAACGAGTTTCCTTTTCAGCCAGTGCAGGCCATTTTCACACAGCAGCAGCAGCAGCAGCCGCTGCCGCCATCTTGTCCAGCCAGTAAAGAACCTTTACATTTCCTTTTTAGCCCTTATACACCTCATCCTAGTAAAGTGAAACTAAACCAGACAGCATACCTCCAAACTTTCTGAGATGGGAAAGAAGGCAAAATGTATGCAGGCAAAGGACACACCAATGCCATACCTCTTTACATGAGGAAGTAATACACAAAAATTATTGGTTAAACTCACTTAAAGTTAAAGTGCTTTTTTTTTTTTTAACTACTGCTCATTTATATTGGTTTTTGAAATTTACAAATGCAGTTATTAGGAAATTGAATGAAAGGTTATGCACAATAAAACACTTTTTGATAGAAAAATAGTGCATTTTTTATATGGGTATATACAGTTGTGCTCATAAGTTTACACACCCTGGCAGAATTTATGATTTCTTGGCCATTTTTAAGAGAATATGAATTCATACGAAACACAAAAACATTTTTCACTCATGGTATTAGTGTTTGGCTGAAGCCATTTGTTATCAAATCAACTGTATTTACTCTTTTTAAATCATAATAACAACAGAAACTACCCAAATGACCCTGATAAAAAGTTTACATACCCTAGTGATTTTGGCCTTATAACATGCACACAAGCTGACACAAAGGGGTTTGAATGGATATTTAAAACCAGCAGCTACACATACTGCTGGCTTTTAATAAATGGACACTTACCTGTCCTGGAGTCCAGCGACGTCGGCACCAGCAGCTGATGTTTCTATCAGCTGTCGGGTGCTGCCGCCACCATTGCGTGCAGGGCTCAAGTCCTGCGGGAACGCGTGGGAACGGAGTTCCTGCACTTTTTTCACAGCAGGAACTCCGTTCCCTTTGCAGGACTAGAGCAGCCGAGCCGCCCGTACCAATCCTTCACTAAGCGGCGATGCCCAGCTCAAGTCACTGTCAGGGGCAGGGGAACCTTAGTAATCCTTTATGTTTCTACCCGCTTCCTGTATATGGATTCATCAGATAGTGTGTGGGTATTCCATCACTTCCTTTTGTCATTGTTCCCAGGAGACATTGCAGAGGTCTGCCGCGAGTTATCGTGGGATTTAGAAAGAACTTGCTTACCGAGGAATCCATATACCGGAAGCGGCCAGTTTTTTGGTGGGGGGAGTGGATCTTGGGTGGGAGTTCCCACACTTTTTTCCTCAGGACTTGACCCCTGATTGCGTGTAAGGGTACCTGGCAGTGTAGCCTTTCGGCTTCACGGTGGGAACCCTATTGCGCATGCGCGAGGCCGCTCCTCTCTCCTACTGGCCCGTCGGCTGTGGGAGGGAGGAGGAGGGTGCCCCGCGCTGATGTCACGGGTCGCAAGCCTGGACTCCCGGAAGTGGCAAAGGATACCTGTTAAAGACAGGTATCCTGTCCCCCCTCCCCCCGAAAAGTGCCAATTGTGGCATCCGAAGGGGGGGGGGGCGAGGAATCCAGTGAGTGGAAATTCCACTTTTGGGTGGAACTCCGCTTTAAAGGAGGTAACCATCCTCACCTGTGATCTGTTTGCTTTTAATTTGTGTGTATATAAAAAGGTCAATAAGTTGACAGACCCTTGCATCTTTAATCCAATGCTGAACTGACGTTTCTGGATTCTGAGTTATGGGGAAAGCAAAAAAAATAAAATTGTCAAACGATATGCGTGAAAAGATTACAAAGGAATTGAGAATGGCAATCAGCAATGTTCAAACTCTAATCAAGAAGTGGAAAATGAGGGGTTTTGTTGAAACCAAACCACGGTCAGGTAGACCAACTAAAATTCCAGCCACAATTGCCAGGAAACTTGTTTGGGATGCAAAGAAAACCCGACAAATAACTTCAGGTGAAATACAGGACTCTGAAAACATGTGGTATGGCTGTTTCAAGATAAATTATAAGTAGGCACTTGAACAAAGATGGGCTGCATGGTTAAGTCGCCAGAAGAAAGCCATTACTACGCAAATGCCACAAAGTATCCCGTTTACAATACGCCAAAAAGCACAGAGACAAGCCTCAAACTTTTTGGCACAAAGTCATTGAGTAATGAGACCAAAAGTTTGCTTTTTGGCCACAACCATAAACACTATATTTGGAGAGGAGTGAACAAGGCCTATGATGAAAGGTACACCATTCCTACTGTGAAACACGGAGGTGGATCACTGATGTTTTGGGGATGTGCGAGCTACAAAAAGCACAGAAAATTTTGTCTTGATGGCATGTTATGAAAAAATACTGGAGGAACATTTGCATTCATCAGCCAGAAAGCTGCACATGGGACGTACGTGGACACTCCAATATGACAATAAACCAAAACACAAGGCCAAGTTGACCTGTCTTTGGCTACAGCAGAATAAAGTGAAGGTTCTGGATTCACCATCTCAGTCTCCTTGGGCCAATCTAGGGAGATCTCAAATGTGCAGTTTATGCAAGACAGCCCAAGAATTTACAATAACTGGAGAATTTTTGCCAAGAGGAATGGGCAGCTTTACCATCTGAGAACATAAAGAGCCTCAACCACAAATACCATAAAAGACTTTAAACTGTCATTGATGTGAAAGGGAACATAATCAGGGTCATTTGGGTAGTTTCTGTTATCATTATGATTTACCATAGTTGATTGATAATAAATAGTAAACACAGTTGATTGATAATAAATGGCTTCAGTCAAACACTAACCACGAGTGAAAGAAAAGTTTTTGTGTTATCATTCATATTCTCTGAAAAATGGCCAAGAAATTATAAATTCTGCCAGGGTATGTATACTTTTGAGCACAGCTGTATATCAGACCAAAATGAGGGATAAATGAGGAAGAAAGAGGGACAGTCCCTCCAAATCAGGGACAGTTGGGAGCTTTTGCCAGGGACACAGGTAAACGTTTCTGATTTGTTAAATTAATAGCAGGCATCATGTGGTTTCATGGCGCCATCTAGTGGCCAAATGCAGCATTTTGCATTTTAAATCAATGAAAAACATTTGAAATTTTCGGAAAATACCATATGTGGCCACTTGAGTGTGCTAAGTATAAAAGAAAATGATGCTATGCAACACCATCTAGTGGCCAAAATGTGGTCATTTTAAAGCAATCAAAAAATACAGGAAATAGCCTTACAACATTTTTTTCCACATTTGCACAGAACAAAAGGTACATGCTCTTTCACTGGCCAAATTACTATGCAATTGTGTTTTAGAAATACACCAATTATAGTGAACCAGCTGTAAGGTACTTACAGGGCCGGCCTTAGGTGTTCAGGCGCCCTGTGCGAGCTAATCCTGTGCCCCCCCATCTTCACCCCTCGCCCCCTGGTCACCTAAACGCACAAAGAGGAAAAACCCCAACATGCCTGGGCCCCCCATCCCTCAATATCCACAATGCCTAGGTCCACCTTCCCTCACCACCTACTGTGCCTGTAGCCCCCTTTATTTATTGCAGAAATACTACAGAAGATGGTCAGAGACTGCAAAACATACTACAGGAGAGGGTCAGAGACTGCAGACATTGTACAGGAGAGGGTCAGAGACTGCAGACATGGTACACAAGATGGTCAGAGACTGCAGACACGGTACAGGAGATGGTCAGAGATTGCAGACATTGTACAAGAGAGGGTCAGAGACTGCAGACATTGTACAGGAGAGGGTCAGAGATTGCAGACATTGTACAGGAGAGGGTCAGAGATTGGAGACATTGTACAGGAGAGGGTCAGAGACTGCAGACATTGTACAGGAGATGGTCAGAGACTGCAGACATTGTACAGGAGAGGGTCAGAGACTGCAGATATAACATAAGAGAAGGTCAGACTGTGGTCATAACACAGGAGATGGTCAGAGATTGCAGACATTGTACAAGTGTGTCCTAGCAGTGACCAGTGTGGAAAAACATTGATCACTGCAAACAAGTTTACAAGCTATAACTTTAGTGCCAAACCTTCTTCATTCTCAGGTATGTCGGATCCTCTGCATCCTGCCCTGCTCTGGTCACTATCATCTTCTCCTGGTCAAATGTGGCGGGCTGGGCAATCTGATTGGCTAAGGGGGTGGTGGTAGGCGGATCAACTTAGAAGTCACATCCTCCCACTCAGAAGAGCAGCGCTATTGGCTGCCTGACACACTGGTCTGTCCCTCCCCCTCCAGCATGTGAAAGCCATGGGAAGAGAGGGGGGGGGAAGCTGCACACCGCTCTGCAATTAATAACACCCGCACTGAGCGCCTTGCTGTCCGGAGCCCCTCTATCCTCTGCCGAGAGCCTGGGGAGCCACAATGAGGTGACTCACATTTTGCAAGCTGTGCTGGCCGCACGGCGCCCCCTGTTGCCCATGGCGCCCTGTGCGGGCACACAGCTCGCACACCCCAAAGGCCGGCCCTGGGTACTTACACTGCTTATGATTAAAATACTGTATTACATTTGATACATTAATTAATACAGAGCTGTATTAATTTGTGTCTTCTACAACTGCCTGGAATTTAGCTGTAGCTCTGTCACCACAGGGCCACTTACAAGAAAAGTCCAGCCTTTTAGAATAAATCCTTTCCTGTGGCCTTTGTAGTTAAAATGCAGTTTAATTGTGAAAGTGGTAAAGTTGTATAAATGTCAGGATTGGATAGACAGAAATACAAATCATCTTGGAAGATAAAGTAACTCTTATATGTATTTTATCTGTGTTTTCAACTGTTTGCCTGTAGTTCAGGTTAAATTTTCTTCTGAAAATTGAAGATAAGTTATTTCCTACCCTCCCCCCAGCCTGTTAGGAAATTGATCATTGGGGGGGGGGGGGGGGGTAGTGAAGACTTTTTTTGGTGGTGCCACTCCTACATCCTAGCTCTTCATATAGGCCAGGATAACATTGCCTAGCAGGCCTCAATAGTAGGGGGCTAGCTTTGAGTCATCAAAAAGTGATAGCTAGCTTTCAAAACACGATGGTGACTTAGGGGAATGGGAACCATGAGAAGCATCAGATCCGCTTTGTGGAAGACAGCGCTGGACTGCATGGGCTGGTAGGAATGTGTTTCTAAAAAATCAGCAGCTACAATACTTGTAGCTGTTGATTTTGGATTTTCCCATACCTAGGTAAAGTTCCCCTTTAAAGCGACTGTCACTTTTTCCATTCAGGGCAAACCCACCAATACTGGAATGGTGTCAGGGCTTACACAAGGTTGATGTCTTGCTCCTACTCCTTACAGTGTTCAGGCCTGACAGCTGATCACTCATACCCAGACACTCCATCTTGGGAGGAGGTCACATACTCCTCCATGCCTTGAAGCACCATTCTCATGGTGAGGGCTCAGACTGAGTAAGTGTAATGAAGGTATGCGTTAGTGGGTTGTCAGTGAGCTTTTAGAAGGCCTTTTGTCTTTATCCTGAATGGGCAAAGTGACAGAGTCTATATTGATAGGGATGAATTTAAACTAAAGCTGGCCATACAAAGCTCAATATTCAGCCATTTTCTGCTAAATTATCAAAAATTCAAACTGAGTGAGCCTCTTGGCATCACCTAGGTTATCAAATTTTGATTGAAAAAGCCAGGGTGCAAAATTGTTACTGAACAGTGACTACATATGATCAGTGCTTTAACTGGGCCGGAGCGCGGCGGTACTCAGTACCGCCACTTCCAAAAATGGCCCTGGAGAGTACCAGCACCTCTCCGTGCACCCAGTACGTGGGTTTCCCGTACCGGAACGCACTGGCGTATCGCACCGGGCAATAATTTAACCCCTTACATGCTGAAAGCCCTGAAGGATGCATTACACTGGATTAATCATTTAACCCCCTACATGCTGAAAGCCCTGAGAGGGATACATTACATAGGATTAAGGATGAGCTCCAGAGTGTTCGCACAGTGCACGTGCAGAGCCCATTTTGTTCAATACCCTTTTGCACATTTTATTTATGTTCAGTAGCTCTTTCTACAGTAGCTCTTTTTCAGGGTACTTTCTAAGGGTATTTTCATGTTCAGTATTGGGGGGGGGGAGGGGGAGCACCGGCGCCTAATAGAGTACCGGCACCTCTTTTGGCCCACTTAAAGCACTGCATATGATCATGGGAGATACAGTCACTTGAATACAGATAGCCAGGCTCAGAAAGGCGCTGGGAACTTTTAGCCGGTTCACACTGGGGCGATTTGTGATCCGACTTGAAATCGCCTCAAGTCGTCCCAAGTCGTGCTGTCAAGAAAAACAATGCAAGTGAATGGGAGTGGTGTTAATACACACTACTCAAGGCGATCCGACTTCAAAAGAAGTTCCTGTACGACTTCAATCCGACTTGTAGGCGATTCCTACCCATTGATTTCAATGGAAGTAGCTTTCAAGTCTGATCCCTGTTCATAGTGAGGCGATTTTGCCAGAAGCAGAGAGGAATTTACCCAGAAGCCACCAGGTACTCCCCTGTCCCCAGGCAGCCCCCACCTTCTTCCCACCTTCTTGGCACGGATTACTTTCACTTTCTTAGTACGTTGTCTCTGTTTGCAGCTTGGCTGCCAGAGTTAGGAAAGAGGCCGTGGATAATGAGTCCCTTATAAGGCTGGTAAAAGAGAGACCATGCCTCTACGACAAGAGGGACCCCTTTTACAAGGACCAAATGAAGAGGGACAATGCCTGGCTGGACATTTCTCGCCTGACCTTTGAGGATTGGGGCATATTGTCTGAGACTGACCGCACTGCCAAAAGTAAGTTTAACCTTTTTATTATATGTCTATTTTCCTTGCCTAGGCATGCTGGTTGTAGTTCCATACATGCCACTTGTTTGCACAGAGAATGGCGGCATGAAGACAGCAACAATAGAGCACACCGGCATCAATAGATCCCCTGGCAGGAACAGTATATCCCATGCTGGCAATAGTAGATGCAGACAGGAACCATAGATTCCCCAAAAAAGTAGATCCCTAACAGGAACACTACTTCAAATGATAAGAACAACAATAGATCCCTGATCGAAACACTAGTTCACATGATAACAACAATAGATCCTTGACAACACTAGATCCCTGGCAGGAACAATTAGGTCCCCCAAAAACAATAGATCCCTGATCGGAAAACAAGTTCACATGAGAACAACAATAGATCCTTGACAACACTAGATCCCTGGCAGGAACAACAGATCCCCCAACAACAATAGATCCCTGATCGGAACACTAGTTCACATGAGAACAACAATAGATCATTGACAACATTAGCTCAATAGCATGAACAAAAGATCCCCCAACAACAATAGATCCCTGAAAGGAACACAAGTTCACATGAGAACAACAATAGATCCTTGACAAAACTAGATCCCTGGCAGGAACAAAAGATCCCCCAACAACAATAGATCCCTGAAAGGAACACAAGTTCACATGAGAACAACAATAGATCCTTGACAAAACTAGATCCCTGGCAGGAACAAAAGATCCCCCAACAACAATAGATCCCTGAAAGGAACACAAGTTCACATGAGAACAACAATAGATCCTTGACAAAACTAGATCCCTGGCAGGAACAACAGATCCCTCAACAACAATAGATCCCTGATCGGAACACAAGTTCACATGAGAACAACAATAGATCCTTGACAAAACTAGTTCCCTGGCAGGAACAACAGATCCCCAACAACAATAGATCCCTGATCGGAACCCAAGTTCACATGAGAACAACAATAGATCCTTGACAACACTAGATCCCTGATCGGAACACAAGTTCACATGAGAACAACAATAGATCTTTGACAAAACTAGATCCCTGGCAGGAACAACAGATCCCCCAACAACAATAGATCCCTGATCGGAACACAAGTTCACATGAGAACAACAATAGATCCTTGACAACACTAGATCCCTGGCAGGAACAACAGATCCCTGATCGGAACACTAGTTCACATGAGAACAACAATAGATCCTTGACAAAACTAGATCCCTGGCAGGAACAACAGATCCCCCAACAACAATAGATCCCTGATCGGAACACTAGTTCACATGAGAACAACAATAGATCATTGACAACATTAGCTCAATAGCATGAACAAAAGATCCCCCAACAACAATAGATCCCTGAAAGGAACACAAGTTCACATGAGAACAACAATAGATCCTTGACAAAACTAGATCCCTGGCAGGAACAAAATATCCCCCAACAACAATAGATCCCTGAAAGGAACACAAGTTCACATGAGAACAACAATAGATCCTTGACAAAACTAGATCCCTGGCAGGAACAAAAGATCCCCCAACAACAATAGATCCCTGAAAGGAACACAAGTTCACATGAGAACAACAATAGATCCTTGACAAAACTAGATCCCTGGCAGGAACAACAGATCCCTCAACAACAATAGATCCCTGATCGGAACACAAGTTCACATGAGAACAACAATAGATCCTTGACAAAACTAGTTCCCTGGCAGGAACAACAGATCCCCAACAACAATAGATCCCTGATCGGAACCCAAGTTCACATGAGAACAACAATAGATCCTTGACAACACTAGATCCCTGATCGGAACACAAGTTCACATGAGAACAACAATAGATCTTTGACAAAACTAGATCCCTGGCAGGAACAACAGATCCCCCAACAACAATAGATCCCTGATCGGAACACAAGTTCACATGAGAACAACAATAGATCCTTGACAACACTAGATCCCTGGCAGGAACAACAGATCCCTGATCGGAACACTAGTTCACATGAGAACAACAATAGATCCTTGACAAAACTAGATCCCTGGCAGGAACAACAGATCCCCCAACAACAATAGATCCCTGATCGGAACACTAGTTCACATGAGAACAACAATAGATCATTGACAACATTAGCTCAATAGCATGAACAAAAGATCCCCCAACAACAATAGATCCCTGAAAGGAACACAAGTTCACATGAGAACAACAATAGATCCTTGACAAAACTAGATCCCTGGCAGGAACAAAAGATCCCCCAAAAACAATAGATCCCTGAAAGGAACACAAGTTCACATGAGAACAACAATAGTTCCTTGACAAAACTAGATCCCTGGCAGGAACAAAAGATCCCCCAACAACAATAGATCCCTGAAAGGAACACAAGTTCACATGAGAACAACAATAGATCCTTGACAAAACTAGATCCCTGGCAGGAACAACAGATCCCTCAACAACAATAGATCCCTGATCGGAACACAAGTTCACATGAGAACAACAATAGATCCTTGACAAAACTAGTTCCCTGGCAGGAACAACAGATCCCCAACAACAATAGATCCCTGATCGGAACCCAAGTTCACATGAGAACAACAATAGATCCTTGACAACACTAGATCCCTGATCGGAACACAAGTTCACATGAGAACAACAATAGATCTTTGACAAAACTAGATCCCTGGCAGGAACAACAGATCCCCCAACAACAATAGATCCCTGATCGGAACACAAGTTCACATGAGAACAACAATAGATCCTTGACAACACTAGATCCCTGGCAGGAACAACAGATCCCTCAACAACAATAGATCCCTGATCGGAACACAAGTTCACATGAGAACAACAATAGATCCTTGACAACACTAGATCCCTGGCAGGAACAACATATCCCCCAACAACAATAGATCCCTGATGGGAACACAAGTTCACATGAGAACAACAATAGATCCTTGACAAAACTAGATCCCTGGCAGGAACAACAGATCCCTGATCGGAACACTAGTTCACATGAGAACAACAATAGATCCTTGACAAAACTAGATCCCTGGCAGGAACAACAGATCCCCCAACAACAATAGATCCCTGATCGGAACACTAGTTCACATGAGAACAACAATAGATCATTGACAACATTAGCTCAATAGCATGAACAAAAGATCCCCCAACAACAATAGATCCCTGAAAGGAACACAAGTTCACATGAGAACAACAATAGATCCTTGACAAAACTAGATCCCTGGCAGGAACAAAATATCCCCCAAAAACAATAGATCCCTGAAAGGAACACAAGTTCACATGAGAACAACAATAGATCCTTGACAAAACTAGATCCCTGGCAGGAACAAAAGATCCCCCAACAACAATAGATCCCTGAAAGGAACACAAGTTCACATGAGAACAACAATAGATCCTTGACAAAACTAGATCCCTGGCAGGAACAACAGATCCCTCAACAACAATAGATCCCTGATCGGAACACAAGTTCACATGAGAACAACAATAGATCCTTGACAAAACTAGTTCCCTGGCAGGAACAACAGATCCCCAACAACAATAGATCCCTGATCGGAACCCAAGTTCACATGAGAACAACAATAGATCCTTGACAACACTAGATCCCTGATCGGAACACAAGTTCACATGAGAACAACAATAGATCTTTGACAAAACTAGATCCCTGGCAGGAACAACAGATCCCCCAACAACAATAGATCCCTGATCGGAACACAAGTTCACATGAGAACAACAATAGATCCTTGACAACACTAGATCCCTGGCAGGAACAACAGATCCCTCAACAACAATAGATCCCTGATCGGAACACAAGTTCACATGAGAACAACAATAGATCCTTGACAACACTAGATCCCTGGCAGGAACAACAGATCCCCCAACAACAATAGATCCCTGATGGGAACACAAGTTCACATGAGAACAACAATAGATCCTTGACAAAACTAGATCCCTGGCAGGAACAACATATCCCCCAACAACAATAGATCCCTGATCTATTGTAACGCACAGAGAGCATTTTAGACACAGGAAAACAGGGAACAGGGATGAAGAAATCAAACAGGAAGAATAATGATGTCAGAAGAGCTTAGTAGCTCTGATTGGCCATTTCTGACATTCCCTGTCCTGGAGGCGATTTATAAATCGCCCCAGATCGCCTCAGGTCGCCCTGTGGTTCACATTCAAGTCGTGTCGGAATCGCCTCTGGAAGTCGCGCTGGAAGTCGGATCGCCCCAGTGTGAACCGGCTCTTAGGCTTGCATGTGAAGTCAGATGAAGGAAAACTTTAAACAAGCTCGGCAAGGTGCCCCCCACACAGAAAGGCCACTCTCCCTTCATCAGGATTCACAGGATAAAACTTTTATGAAAACGCTGACAGATGAAAACAGATTTATATAGAACCAGTGCTGAACCCTCCTCATGGGAGTAAACATTTGTGAATATAATAGTTGGCATGATTTGAATACAATAGCCAGCAGTGGAGGCTCCATTACATTTCTCTCATTCAGTCTGAAAGAGAGTAGTTCAGTCGATTTATGTATGGCCAACCATACATGCCATGTTCTATGGGTCTTTCTTGACTGGGGTTATCCAATGACCAGCATCTCTCTGGGGAAGAAGAGCACACACTATGGGCCATATTCTCAAATAATTTACGCCGGCGTATCAGCAGATACGCCGACGTAAGTCCGATCCTATGTTTAAGTGTATTCTCAAACTGAGATACACTTAAACATGCCTAAGATACGACGGCCTGCGCCGTTGTATCTTAGGCTGCAATATTTACGCTGACCGCTAGGTGGCGGTCAGCGTAGAATATGCAAATGACAAGTCACGCCGATTCTCTAATGTACGCTTGCCCGCCGTAGTGTTTTAACGTCGTTTCCGTAAGCGATACGCGGCGTAAAGATAAACATGCCCCCTAGGTGGCGTACTCAATGTTAAGTATGGCCGTCGATCCCGCGTCGAAATTTGAAAATTTTACAGCGTTTGCGTAAGTCGTACGTGAATGGTGCTGGACGCCATTTACGTTACAGTCAAAACAAATGACGTCCGTGAGACGTCATTTAGCGCAATGCACGTCGGGTAATTTACCCGACGGAGCATGCGCATTATGATCGGCGCGGGAGCGCGCCTAATTTAAATGATCTACGCCCCCTACCAGGATCATTTGAATTAGGAGGGCTTGCGCGGGTGGACTTTACGCAACGCCGCCGCAAGTTTACAGGTAAGTGGTTTGGGAATCAGGCACTTGCCACTTAAACTTGCGGCGGCATAACGTAAAGGACATACGTTCCGCCGCCTCAGATCTTTAAGAATATGCCCCTATGACCTTAGTTATTCCATAAAATATGCTTTTTATCGCATGGCAGTTGATCACAAATCAATTTTTACCTCCTGACGTATTATTGTTAGGGCTGTGGAAATTAACTATTAATTCCTCGATTAATCGTAAATTTTTTTGATCGATCAAAATTTTTTTGATCAGTACTCACCTCTCCGCTGGCTTCCGGGTCTTCACGGAGTTCCGTTGGAGATCGGGTGACGTCACGGATACCGGCGGGGCTTGCCGTGTCCATCTGAAGGGCTCCTTTGCTGTGCCTTCATATCTGCATGCCGGCGGGACCTCACTATCTGCCACACGCAAGGGCTGTTACACTTCCCTCTATCACTTCCCTCTATCAACCTGGGATTCTACAACCATCCACTGGGAGTTGTCATAGTTCCCTTCACGGGACATCTACATGCCGACGGACTGATGTTAACCCCTCCTCATCTGAATTCTGCAGTGGTATTGTTGTACACATTTTTATACCAGTATCATACTTAGCTACATGTTTTTATGACTGCTTTTGCTACCGTTTGGTATTACTCGCACCATTTTTACAGTTTATGTAGCTACATGGATTTTATCTCCAGTGTAATATTAATTTTGTTACCTACTTGAAGACTATAAACGTTTTAATGCTCTTCCCATTGAGCGCTGCCTTTGTGTGTTTTTTGTATCCTGCTATCCATTTTTCCAGTGGTTGGTAGCTGCACTGGGAATCAGCCTGCAAGGAGATCAGCTAAAAGTAGTTGGATCTGTATGTTTGTTATAATTAATCGAAATTAGTCGATTAATCGATTAAAAATAAATAAATCGATTAATCGAACACGAAAAGTTTAATCAGTAACAGCCCTAATTATTATAACATTGAAATTACTAACTTGAAGTGATACTAAGGCTCGGTTCACACTGATGTGACATAGGATCCGACTAGTGAGAGACCCCAAGTCACTCAATGAGAGTCGTCTTAAATGATACTACACAAGTCTGTCCGACTTTAGAAAATGGTTCCTGCACTACTTTGGTCCGACTGATACGACTTTAATGCCACAGAGTGTAAAAAGTCACATAAAAAAAATCACATCAAAATTGGATTCCAAAGTTGCACTGAAAGTCGTGTTTTTGGAGTCGGGCTAGTGTGAACCTTAAGGATACATTTTTTTAAATAAAAAAAATTAAAAAGATGACTCCTTGGATAGACATAACACGGTTTGGGAGCTATGGCACACCATGGAATATCCACCTTGACTACATCCAGTCAACATTTGTGGTGCTTCCTCCTATTCTGTTTTGGGGGTGGGAGGGGAGCGCATGCTTCAGGTCCAGTGGGTCACCGAGTACATCAGACATCTACTTCTTTTCTTGCTTTCTGTCTCGTTCTCACTTGTCCGACTTCTTTTTTCCGATATCCATTTTTTTTTTTTTTCATTAAAGGCTTAATGGTTGATGTCTTTATTAGGCTTGTGTGCTAGCTCCACACATATGTTAGCTTCTCCTCCCAGGCCATGGTCTGTTAGCTACTTATAGATATGACTATTCATTTTCATAAATGTACTTTTTGTTTTACAATTTCATATGTGCATCTTAGTCCTCTGTTCTTTTCCTTCTTGCTTGTGCAGCATTGCAAGCCTATAGTAATATTGAATATTTTATACTGTGGATTCTTCTGTTATGTTCCTTTTTTATGTTTCTTAAACATATAGTTTAAAAATAAAAACAATGGCCCGGATTCAGAGAGAATTTACGCCGGCGTATCCATAGATACGCCGCGTTAATTCAAATCTGCGCCGACGTATCTTCTTTCTGTATTCAGAAAGCAAGATACGCCGACATTAGCCTAAGATACGACTGGCATAAGTCTCTTACGCCGTCGTATCTTAGGGTGCATTCTCACGCTGGCCGCTAGGTGGCGCTCCCGTCGTTTTCAGCGTAGAGTATGCAAATTACCTAGTTACGCCGATTCACAAACATACGTGCGCCCGGCGGTAGTTTTTTACGTCGTTTGCGTAAGTTTTTTTTTTGCGTAATGTTGCTCCTGCTATTAGGTGGCGCAGCCAATGTTAAGTATGGACGTCGTTCCCGCTTCGAAATTTGAATTTTTTTCGTCGTATGCGTAAGTCGTTCGCGAATAGGGCTGGACGTAATTTACGTTCACGTCGAAACCAATGACGTCTTTGCGACGTCATTTGAAGCAATGCACACTGGGATATGTACACGGACGGCACATGCGCCGTTCGTAAATCACGTCAGGTCATCACATATTAGCATAAAACACGCCCCCCCCTTCCACATTTGAATTACGCGGGCTTACGCCGGCCCCATTTACGCTACGCCGCCGCAACTTACGGAGCAAGTGCTTTGTGAATACTGCACTTGCTCCTGTAAGTTGCGTCGGCGTAGCGTAAATACAATACGCTGCGCCACCGTAACATAAAGCGCAGCTACCTGAATCTACCCCAATATGTTTTACTTACCTGTTTTTTGCAACAGTGTTGCATAGGGCAATCCCTTTCCTCTTCTTTGACAGTTTCCCAGCGGCGCAGTCTTCTCCTTCCTCCTGCAGGTTCCCCCAAAGCAAGCAGTGCTGTGTGCACCCATAGACACATGCAGCGCAAATTGGCCATATCCCCCCTGCTTACGCTTCACTGGATTGGACTTTCAGCAGCAGGAGTCAATGGCTCCCGAGTCCCGCTGCTCTCAGGCCCCGTACACACGGCCGAGGAACTCGACGTGCCAAACACATCGAGTTCCTCGGCCAGTTCAGCCCTGAAGCCGCCGAGGACCTCGGCGGGCCGAGAGCTCCCATAGAACAATGAGGAAATAGAGAACATGTTCTCTATTTCCTCGCCGAGGTCCTCGTCGGCTTCCTCGGCCGAAAGTGTACACACGGCCGGGTTTCTCGGCAGAATTCAGCCAGAAACTCGGTCGGAAGCTGAATTCTGCCGAGGAAACTGGTCGTGTGTACGGGGCCTGAGTGTATCCTGTGAGACCAGGAAGAGGGAGCAGCAGTACCTGATCATGAGAGGAGACAGGTAAGTGTTTAGGGACGAGGGGGGTAGAAAAGTAGTGGGAGGTTTTTTTTTTTTTACTTAATTGCAGGGAATGCATTAGGGTAAAAAAAATATATACATTTTAACTTTATAAGCACTTTAACAGAAAAAAAATATTAAAATTGTAGGTTTCTGCTCAAATAAAAATAAAACATACATAAATACATTTAAAAAAAAAAAAAAAAAAGCATGTACATTATTGAGATTTGTTATAATAATGTCAAGAAATGAAGCTTCAGGTCCTTCCTGTAAAGTAACATTTGGCTTCCTCCAAGATCAAGAGTCATCTCTGTCTGGTGAAGGGTTATGTAAATTCCATGTGTTCTTGCTACATATGTACGGTAGTCTAAATCTACACATCCTCTGTGCTGGATAAAGCATAACCTAAATAAGGATATTACACACAGAAAACTTAAAAGAAGCATTGAAGAGTCAGTGACATGAAAACAGGAGTTTGAGGCTTGTATTCCAGAGATAAGATAGTAACTAAGAAACAAGAATGCAGCAATATAAGCTCAAAGTCAAGGATTTGTGCTGCTCTGTCTGCTATAAAAGGCACTGCTCAGCGCCCTCTGCTGGCTAAAACAAAGTATTAGAATTTTAGCCTATGTTCACATCAGAGCAGAGCATGTTCCTGGTGATTTTCAAGTGGGTTTATTTGCCATTGTTACAAGAATTTTGCAAGCCTTGTGCAAATATTGTTGCATGTGTATCAAACTTCAGGTGTTTGGAGAGGAGAGCAGTTCTAGAGGACAAGAGGAGATTTTCAGGTGTAAAATGTTCACACAAAAATGCATTAAAACACGTGTGTGTTTACAGGAGCTCTTCTTGAAGTTTATGGTGCCAAAAATTAGAAAAATGTCTGATTTGGCAACAAAAAAAGTAATGTATTTCTCTGAGCACAAAGTACCAAGTATAGAATGTTGAGTGTAGTCAGATGTAGTTAGTCGTAGGACAATACAATACAAAACGGTCCGGTGTGAATGGGGGTTTGACCACCTACTGCCCAGTCGCTGTACATAAACCGTCAAGCAGAAGTAGCCAGTACCAGGGCCAATAGCAGCGGTCCAGCACCCGTATCACAGATCACGCCACTTCATGCATGAAACGCATGAGGGATGGGTACCTCCTCCCAGAAGCATGCCTTGTGCGTGCCCCAGGGGGCGTGCAGTGGCATGATCTGTGACCAGTGAACACAGCATATCACCAATCGGGGTAACAGACTGCTGTGCTTGCCATTGGAATAGAGTTGCCACCTTTTCTTCAAGGCAAACCGAACACTTTAGTGGCCTGGGACACCTTGGGTGCCCCAACGAGAGTAGGAATGCGGTGCACATGCTGCATTGAACAGTGGATGTGGCCAAATTGCCCTTGCTGACATCACTGGCTTGCCTCCGGAGCAGTGATGCCGAACCTGCCCCCAGACAGCTGCCTGCAGCAGGATTTATGCATAACTATCTTGGTTACTTGGGGAGCCACAGCCTGGTCTAAATAATTTGTTCGTGTTTCAGTCTGTCTGAAACTCAGACACACGATTCAAAACCCGGACTGTCCCTACCCTGGTACCATGTGACCAGGCAGAGAAATCACATGTCCAATATTAAACAATGGCCTTCATTCATGATGCCATTGCTTACTACTGTGATCTCTGTGCTTGTGAATCACTACCCTGGCTCTGAGGAAGAGAGTTTGCCCTCGAAACATGTCAGCCATTTTTTGGACACAGTACTGGTCTTCTGGCAGTACCGATGGACTTGATTAGACCTTCAGGCAGTTGATGTTACATGTGTTTACTTAACCTCTTCCCGCCCGGCGGGTTTTTACGGCCACAATGCGGCTCTTAATTGCCAGGAGGCCGTCTGTATATGGCCTCCAGGCCACTGGGGGGCGCCTGCCGCGTCAGTCAGGTGCCGATGCGCGTGCCTGGCGGCCACGATGTCCGCCAGGCACCCGCGATCGACAGTCACGGAGACAGGGACGTGAAGCTCTGTGTGTAAACACAGAGCTCCACATCCTGTCAGGGAGAGGAGACTAATGGTGTGTCCCTTGTATATAGGGACAACCATCGGTCACCTCCCCCAGTCACCCTCCACAGTAAGAATCACTAATTAGGGAATACATTAACCCCTTCCTCGCCCCCTAGTGTTAACCCCTTCCCTGCCAGTCACATTTATACAGTAATCAGTGCATATTTATATCATTGTTCACTGTATAAATGTGAATAAATGTGTATAAATGTGAATGGTCCCAAAAATGTGTCAAAAGTGTCCGATGTGTCCGCCACAATATCGCAGATCGCCGCCATTACTAGTAAAAAAAAAAGTCATAATTCTATCCCCTATTTTGTAGACGCTATAACGTTTGCGCAAACCAATCACTATACGCTTATTGCGATTTTTATTTTTACCAAAAATATGTAGAAGAATACGTATCGGACCAAACTGAGAAAAATATATAAATGTTTTTATTGGATATTTATTATAGCAAAAAGTAAAAAATTTAGTTTTTTTTTTTCAAAATTGTCGCTCTATTTTTGTTTATAGCACAAAAAATAAAAACAGCAGAGGTGATCAAATACCACCAAAAGAAAGCTCTATTTGTGAGAAAAAAAGGACGCCAATTTTGTTTGGGAGCCACGCCGCACGACCGCGCAATTGTCATTTAAAGCGTGACAGTGCTGAAAGCTGAAATTTCACCTGGGCAGGAAGGAGGTATATGTGCCCAGTAAGCAAGTGGTTAATTCACGTTTGTGAGTACCGTATATTTATTGCTGTTTTTATCTTGGAATAAATTTTATCAAGGTAATGCGCTAGGTTGGTGCGCCCTTTACTTTTTTGTTGTTTTTCACCCCCACACAAGTCCCAGTTTTCCTGATCCCTGCCACACCAGTCATATTGTATCCATAAGGGCTTGATCATATGTGTGATGAGAACACAGATTGCTCTTCAGAGATCATTCGACAGGCAGTGAGGAGGCATTGCATTTCCTTCTCGTCACTTCCTTTAACCCCTTGGATCCTACACAAGTGTAGCACTACCCCCGTAGGAGCTGCTGGTTTAGATTTGGGCCTGCCGTTACCTTACTGTTCCTTGCACTCGTCTCAGGGGTTCTCCTTGAAGAGGTGGTTAAAGAAAGAAATGTCTGCGCCAAACACCCAGTCTCTTTTTCTCCCTCCTGCAAAGAGGGTTTTTATTAAAGCAAACTTCAGAAAAGAGGGATGGAGGGTTAGGGGAGATTCAGGTATCTTACTTGTGAATCATGGATATTCTCCTAGGTCCAGAGGAACAACTGTCTCCACGCTGGACTCAGCGACCACCGGATAGGCCCACTCTCACCGCCTAGCAGCCGGTGCAAAGCTCGATCAAAAGATAGTCTCTGCCACAGATTTGGTGAAAGTAGAATTGTTTCAATAGTCTCTGCCATAGACTTGGTGAAAGTAGAATTGTTTCAAGGGTCTCTGCCACAGACCTGTGTAACCACGCACTGGGTTAACTTCTGAAGAAAGAACACCGCTCACAGTGCCAGGATCTCTCAGCCATTCCTGCTGCATCTTTGAGGTAGATTTTGATCCGGATGCATCCTCCAATTGAGTCCTCAATTGCTCGGTCCCTTCCAGCAGGCAAGGCGACACAGGATCATCCCTGGATCAGTAGGCCCCAGAAACTCCTGGGCCTACATCTCAGTAACGGAGCCTCAGGCCAATGTGGCCCCGAGGCGGGAACCGCCAAAATGTCCTTGAGGCCAGGAGGGCCCTCAGGTCCGGATCAGGCAAAACCGACTCCACAAAATGGTGTCTGTCCCTTAAGTACCCTCTCCCAGAATGCACAGCGGGTTGACCACGCCCCCTGAGCCACTTCTGAAAAAGGAATACCCAATACATTTAATCTGTTGCATTTCCAACCTTGACCAGTGGTGACAGTGACACCTACTGTCAAGTGGAAAACCGTGCAACCCAGCTGAACTAAAACAGAACCACAATTTGAATACAATCTTTGGGAGCCAAACTATTGCTCACACAAACTATACATTTTAACATATAGCACCCACTCATTAGGAGCAGGGTGCTACACAAGCACACCCATTCACTTGAATCAGCGTGTGAGAATATCCTGCCACAGCTGCGAAGTAAGGCATCCCAGCCTCAGCATGTGTACACCCCCACGCAAGGTTTTAGCCCCCCCCCAACCTCATGTGTGAATGAGCCCTAATAGTGCAGCCAGTCACAGTTCTCTGATCACCAGCACACCAGCCACATTGTCGCCAGACCAGTGAAGCTAGATTCAGTGTTCCTAAATGCCACCATAGCAGACAGCAACGATTTTCTTGATCACTGCCAACACCATTCCTGGTATCACCAAACCAGTTTATGCCAGCAACATTGTTCCTTATCATTGTCAAACCACAGCAGTGTAGGCCAGTAACAGTGCCCCTGATTGTTACCACACCAGTCACAGTGTAAGACAGTAGTGGCGTTCCTGATTGCCACCACACTAGTCCCTAGTGTCACCAGAGCAATGTAAGCCAACAACAGTGTTCCTGATCACCATTATACAAGTCCCACTGTGAGTACACAAGCATGGTCAGCAACAGCTTTCCTGACCACTGCCACACCAGTGCAGTGTTGCCTCTGCCTCTGCCTGTACTAACTCTGGCCTGTTTATTGACCAAGTTTCTGCCTGCTGCCTGGACTGATCCTTTACCTGCCTCTGTCTGCCACGTGAACTAACCCATCTGCGTGGACAGCTGCACTCCTAGAACCACAGGAACTCTTCTGTTCTTCCTTCCTTCAGCCTCCTGTACTTCCTGGCCAGTGCACATGGCATTCCTGGGGGCAGCCACATACCAGTAGACTAGGCTTGCCTGGCTTGCCTGTGAAAAAGTCTCATGCATGTGGTATCAGCCATACTCAGGAGTAGCAGAATGTGTTTTGGGGTGTAATTATAAATATGCCTATGATGTGTGTTAGAAATATTTTATGTAGCGCCGGCTCCCAATGACTGGGGCGCTATTATAAATTTAGGGGGCGTCTGAGCCAATAGTTGGACTCAGACTTTACCAATTCTATGTGAATTAGCCTCTGTTCTGGCTATGGTTGTGCTTGATAGAAGTTTTCCCCTGTTGCCTGTAGGTAGCGTTACCACCTCAGGCCCATGTTGGAACTCAAGCGAACCATGGTGTGTTAAATGACCCTTCTCAGCAGCCCAGTGGGATTGGTGCCCCGCTGTGCATGCTGGGAAGGGGTACTTAAGGGCAGACACCGTTTTTCGGGGTCCTTTGCCTTGTGGCCCTCCTGGCACGACGCACGTGTGCGATTCCAGCCCCGGGACCATGTTGGTCCGAGGCTGCGTCTCTATCAGATGGGCCCAGTTATGCTGACTGGGGCCTCTGATTCTAGAGGGATCCCAAGCTGTCCATCCAAGCGGGAGAAGCTGCTTAACGAAGGAAACTGGGGAGGACCTGCCCTGGAGGAGACCAAGCAAGGCAAGCTTTTGTCTCGGCATAGGCATGGTGTCTTCGTTATAGAGGGATCCACTACTCAATTTGTCTTACAGTCTGTCGGACTGGCTTAGAGACTCTTTTGCTGTAAGGCAGTGTTTCTCAATTCCAGTCCTCAGGCCCCCCCAACAGGTCAGGTTTTCAGGATTTCCATTATTTTGCACAGGTGATTTGATCAGTTTCACTGCCTTAGTAATCACCACAGCCTTTTCATCTGAGGGAAATCCTGAAAACCTGACCTGTTGGGGGGGCCTGAGGACTGGAATTGAGAAACACTGCTGTAAGGCAAGAAGTTCAGAACTCAAATCCTGTGGCAGAGGATCCCTGACTATCCATCTTTTGTTCTCAGACGGTCTGTGGCAGAGACCAATCTCTTACTGTCCGTGCATCGTTCCGGCTGCTGGGCCATGTGAGTGGGGCCTATCCGGGTGGGCAATACCCACTCAGGAGTGAGTGGTGAAAACTGAAACTTTAGATACTTTTTTTGTGCATTCTGTGCCGTGTGCCTGAACCTTCCCCTTCTCTCTATACTCTCTACTTCATTCACAAGTTTATGCAGCAAAAATAAAACCTAACAGTTGAAGGTTTTACATCTTGTGTGGACATTGCAATTTCTACAGGCTTTCTTCCCTGGACAGCGAACTTAGAGGTAACTTGCAAAACCCAATCTAAACCAGCAGCTCCTGCAGGGGTGGTGCTATATTTATAAATTCACAAGTTTGTGTAAGAAAATACATTTTCATTCCTGCATTTTCTAAAAGCTTATGGCAAAAAAAATTACATTTTCAAAAGACTCAATATGCCTTTCAGAAAATACCTTGGATTGTTTGTGTTCCACAATGGGGTCATTTTGTGGGTGTTGCCACTGTCCTGGTGATCCAGGGTCTCCACAAATGTGATAGGTAGTCAGGAAATTAGATGCATAATTTATGCTCCTTGTGAGTCCTAGTGAGCGAGTCCTTGAAAGCCCAAAGATGCTCTTTAGATTTTGGGCCCCCTATACATTTAGGCTGTGTAAACATTTCACATACCGTATTTTTCCCCCTCTATAAGACACACCTGACCATAAGACGCACCTAGGTTTTAGAGGAGGAAAACAAGAAAAAAAAATATAAGAAGTACGTTTTTTACGAAACAGACGTAGGGCGGAGCGGCGCGCTGTCGTCACCCAAACAAGCTCCAAACGTTCCCCAGTGGACGGGTGCCTGTGGATTTGTGTTCCGGCCGGCACATCAGATTCAAGGTGATCTTTTTACTGCATTTCTGTGAGTGCATTACTTTTTTTAAATAAAACTTTTAACCCATTTAATACACTATGTGGAGCCTCTATCATTGTTTTTACATGGTGGATATTGCTGTCATCGTTTGCGAATGAGACCCAATTGGATCATATGCGTCTGAATTTCATGACTGGGAGTGATTGCCTTTTTATATGCTGTGCATGATCCCCTGTAATAAGGGATCATGGAGTTCTGGTAAGAATCCAATCATTTGACTGATGGAGGATTGTATCACCGCTTCTTTTTGGTCACGTTATCTACTATATGACAATTGGCACAATTCACGGGTGTTCCGATGAAATCTTCATCAATAATTTATGGACTTTCGTTACAGTTTATGAATTCATTATAATTTATATTTATTTGTTTTGTATATTTGATTTCTCAGCCTTTTCTTTATATGTGTCTTAATTGATATATATTACACACTGTTGGTATTACTTTAATACTGTCTATTAAACTGATGGGTGTTGATTTGGCCATCTAGCGCCCTCTGGTGGTTACTCACCCCCATCACACATCATATATCATTTTTGATACAGCTATATATAGCTTTATATATTACTGGTGTAAAAATCACTGTTTGGTGCTTTAATAGGTTCCTTTGTTTAGAGTTAGCGCGATTTATATTTTTCGCACATTTTTTCCTTGTACTTATTGTTTACTTTGTTGTTTTATCGCAGCTCTCAGAGTGAATAGGTCATTATTGGGCCGGAGGTTTCTTTTCCTTTTTTTCACTTTTTTGGTTAATGTTATCTTAGCGCAGTTTCTTCCCTTTTTTCCCCCATTATATTATATATATATATATATATATTCTGAACCAAATGGTGTACTAAAATGTTTAATAAAATATAACTGAATAATATATTTCAACCATGTAAACTGAACAGCAGTCAACAATGGCATTAAGAACCATCATCACGGTCATTAACAAATGAGGAGAGACTTTAAAGTGTAAGTTAACCCTTCCTATCTTTTTCAGCTAAGGAAGCTGCCATCTTGGCCTCTGTTTAATCTACAACTGCCATGATGCTGCACATGTGATCAGTTATGACACCAGCCATTGGATGGTTTACAAGTTTGGTTGAGAGCACAACCAATGGGAGTGTTATGCCGGAAATGAAACTGTTTTATGGATGGGTTTACTTCTGCTTTAAGGTTTGAGTTCTCTTCTAGTTTTCTGGGAACCCCAAGAACTTATCCTCGTTAGTGTCAGAATTTATGAAGCTCAGGTGCTCACAATCACTGACATCACTTTCTTCACTATCTTCACATACAATACTATCTTCAGTTCCATCGAAGGCATTGCTAATGCCACATTTCTTGAATGACTGTACAACGATTTCCTCCCTCACGTGTGTCATGATGTTTTCATCCATTCACAAATTTGAGCGATAGTGGGCCTCTTCATTCGTCCAGTAGGTGTCAGATCATGATTACCAGCAGCCACCCATTTGTTCCACTCTTCTCGCATAAAGACTTTAAATGGTTTGTTGATGGAAATGTTGAGAGGTTGCAACTGGCTGGTAAGACCCCCAGGAATTACAGCTATTTGTGTCTTCACTTCTTTAAAACGGAAAATTGTATCATACTTACCAGTAATTTTCCTTTCCTGGTGCCTATCCATGGCAGCATACTTGTGATAGAGCTCCGCCTCGACTCCTCCTTCAGGGCTAGTGAATAGAATAAATTAAAGGCATAGCCCCTCCCCCAACATTCTCCGTAATATAGAATACCGAGGGTGGGAGCGTATGCTGTCATGGATAGGCACCAGGAAAGGAAAATTACTGGTAAGTATGATACAATTTTCCGTTTTCCTGGTGCCTCCATGGCAGCATACTTGTGATAAATAACTAGCTAATATGGGTGGGATAATGCTTAACAATAAACGTTTAATTAGAAGAAGACATAGCAGCCTGAACTGCCCTTCTTCCAAACTCAACAGTCGTGAGAGCTCCTAGACCAATATGGTAGTGTCTGAAGAACGTATGGTGAGAAGACCAGGTGGCGGCCCTGCACACCGTCTTCAACAAAACATTAGCCCTTGCTGCCCAGGAAGCCGAGACTGCCCTTGTAGAATGAGCATTTACTCAGGATGAAGAATATTCTTTACCCTGTAGGCCTTCTGGATTAACTTTACAACCCAAGATGCCAGAGTTCTGATGGAAGCATCTTTGCCCCTGTATTTACTGAACAGTACAATGAAAAGTCTCTCAGAGTTTTTGAAGGGGTCCTGAGTACTCTGGATACATCCAGCTCACGACAAGACTCTGAACCTGTGTCTGTAAACACTGCTAGTGCCCAGGTTCCAACAGGTGGCTTGGAGTAGCGACCTTAGGTGTGAACCCTCGAAGGGGCGAAGTTCCACCCTGTTCGGGAAGAAGGAGATGTGGTCGTCACCCATCCCTAAGGTGTGAAGTTCCGAGATCCTTCTGCCAGATGTAATGGCTAGCAGGAAAGCCGTCTTTAGTGTCAGGTTCCATCTTGCTACTTGTTCCACTGGAGCAAAGGGATGGTCAGATAGAATTTCAAGGACCAGGGACAATCCCACTTAGGAAATGATCGTCTGACAGGTGTCGCCGAATCTTCAATACTCCTCTGAGGAAAGTGACTACCAAGAGATCCTCCACCCATCTCTTACTTGTTGCGGCAGAGACTGCTTCTACCTGCACTTTGAGGGAGCTCAGACCAAGCCCCTGAATGAAACCTAAAATATTGGACGTAGAGGGAAGGATTGGATCAAATCCATTTCCGGTAGCAGATGACAAGAACTTGTCCCAGATTTTTGATTATATGGCATTAGTTGCCGGTTTTTCTGGCTTTTAGAAGGGTTGTTATGACTCCTGGGGAACACCCTAGGGACTCGAACCCTCGCCTCTCAACCTCCAGATTCGAAGATTCAACTTCTGGAGGGTTTGGATGAACTAGACTGCCCTGTGACAGAAGTTGAGGGAAAGGAGGGATCCTGATTAGAGAGCTCACACTGAGGCGCATGGCTAGAGGGAACCAGGTTCTCTTCAGCCAATACGGAAGTACTGCCACCACCTGGACTGACTCCCTGAGGAGCCTCAGGAGGAATTTGAATATTAATGGCCTGGGAGGAAAGGCATATGCTGTGGTGAACCTTCAGGGGCATGACAGGGCATCCACTGCCTCGGCTTGTGGATGCTGCATTCGAGAGAAGAATCTGTCCAGCTTGGTATTCTTTGGGGAGACGAACAGGTCTACCTGAGGGGGATCCCACATGCTGGCAATCTGATGGAAGAAGAGGGGGTGGAAAGCCCATTCGTTGTTGTCCAGGAAGTTTCTGGGCAACGTGTCTGCTTCCGTGTTCAACCTGCCCGGCAGATACATTGCTCTGGGGTCCAGGAGGTTCTTCTCTGCCCAGAGTGTGATCAGCATCACCACCCTGAGGAACGACCTGCTTCGAGTGCCTCCTTGCTTCTGCAGATAAGCGACAGCTGCCATGTTGTCTAGATGTAGAAGTATTCTCTGGCCTCTGATTTGGGACGCCAAAGTTAGTGCCAAGAAGGCTGTCCTCATCTCCCAGAACATGACCATCTACCCTGTATTCTGGTTTCCCCGGAATGGGTTCCCCAGCCCTGTCCGCTTGCATCGGACATAATTGTGATCCAAGGATGGGGGACCAGGTGACTAGGTTTGGAGAGGTTTTCTGGAACTGTCCACCAGTGAAGATTCCTGTGCATTACTCCCGTCAGCAGTATCGTCTGGGATAGTCGTCGTTTCTTCCACTGCGCCAAGAGACCTGTCTGGAACTACCTTAAGTGCCAATGGGCCCAAGGAACCATGGGTATACAAGGAGACACTGCGCAAATGAGGCTCAGACACTGTGAAGCTGTCAGATACAGGCTCCGGATGACCTTGATCATTCTCTGGGTGACAATCCTTGCCTTTGGCGGTGGTAATGACACTGTCCCCTCCTGAGTGTTGAACATTGCACCCAGGTAGATTATCTGCTGTGTGGGTGCATTCGGAATTTATTAGCCACCCTAGCTCTTTTAGGGACTGTAGAAGAATTTCCCGGTGACATACCAACTGATCCGGATTGCTTGCTAGGAGGAGGATGTCGTCCGAGTAGTGGAATATCCTCAAGCCCCTTTCCCGCAGGGGAACCAAAGCGGATATTAGTATCTTGGTGAACACCCTGGGAGAGGTGCACAGACCGAAAGGCAGGGCTTGAAACTGTAGGTGGGTCCATCCCACTGCAAATCTCAGACATTTTTGAAATGCAGATAGAATTAGAACGTGTAGGTACGCATCCTGCAGAAATCATCCAATCTTACGGCTGGACTGCCTGAATAATCCTCTGCAGGGACTCCATTTTGAAGCTTTTGGGGCAGATATACCGGCTGAGCCTCTGAAGGCCTGTCACAGGCCTCCACCCACCTGTCCTCTTTGGGACCAGAAATAGGGTGGAGTAGACGCCTGCGAAGCGCTCTGCCAAGGGAACCAGAACAGCCGCCCCCTGAGGCTGAAGTGACGTTAGGAAGTTTTACAGAGCTTGAGCCCTTGGCGGAGAGGATGGAATCTCTGTTCCTTTGAAAGAATCCCGAGGTGGGGGGATGAGAGAAATTCCAAAGGTGCCCCCATTGAATTGTAGACAGAACCCAGGGGTCCTGACAGCATGTAGTCCAGACTGGGACAAAGAACTTTAGCCTGGCTCCCACTGGGAGTGCCTGGGCTACTCTGGCGTCAAAAAGACTGCTTCTGCTCCTGTGGAGCCGGAAAGGTCCTTCATCTTCCTGTTCAAAAAGAATGTCTGAGTACCTTTCCAAGGTCTTTTGTTGTCTCTGGGCTGTCTTGACTGCCTAAAATCTATTGGATTTGTCTGGCGGAATCTAGAGGACCTGCCTCTGAATCTTCGCATCCTTCTGTCCTGGGGAAGCACACCAGACTTCCCTCCTGACAGCCTGGAGATAGCTTTAACCGTTTTGTCTCTGAATAGTGCTTTTCCACTGAATGGGATTTTGCACCAATTTTGTTTGGAGAATAAGTCAGCCAGCCAATCTTCCAGCCAGAAGACCCTCTTCACCATTACTGAATGCAACATGGATCTTGCAGAGCATCTGATCCTGTCAATGGCCGCCACCCTGACAAAGTCTGCTGACAATCGAAGTTCTTCCAAGGCTTTAATTATGTCCTCCTTGGGGACATCCTGACGCAAAGCCGTCTCAATATTATATGTCCAAGATCTTATGGCATTTGATACCGATGTGAGGGCGATAGCTGGCTTACATGCTGCTCCCGCGGCTAAATAGCTCCTCTTCAGGTCCAGGTTGGTTCGCATGCCTAGAGGTTCTTTTGAAGGAAGCGGAATCCTCCATTGGTAAAGCGCGTTCCTTTTTTTTTTTTTTTTTTTCGAGTCGCACCACCGATGCGTCTACCACTGGCATGGATTCTGTTAATGGGTATAGTTTATTGAACCAGCCCCATGAACGTTTTCTATCAGTCTTTGCCCATTCATTCTGAATGACCTGGCTAATGTCGCCTCAACAAGAAGAGAACCTGCCTCCCTTTGAGGATGGGAAGTAACTCGTAGACTCTTGGGGAGGCTCTTCTGCGTCTTCTCAGGTGACTGCAGTTTTGACTGCCTGGAAGAACAGCTTTACCAAGGAGAGACTGAAGCCAGAAGGTTGACTCCTCTGAAGAGTCTACAGGTGGTGAATCTCTAGCTGGTCAGCCTGACAGTGGAAGAGGTGTACTGACTGCTGCAGGACCAGGGAGATTAGGTTCTGTATCCTGAACCTGGGACAACTGCTGAAGTGGTTGAGCGGGGACCCAAGGCGCAAGCTCGGGGAAGGAGTCCTTCATTGTTCACTTGAGCAGGTCTACAGCGTGCTGATTTTCTAGCTCGCAGCCGGACTCATAGTCCATAAAAAACAGTCCTTACAGACCACTCTGTCTGGTAGTGGTGTGGCCCCACCTGTCCAGCATTTCTTCTTTGTATAGGTCCTAGGAGAGGGGGAAGGATCTTGTCCTCTGGATCTTGATCTCTCTGATCTATGACGTGAAGAATGAGACCTGCGGACTGATCTGTCGTCATCACGGTGTCTTGAAGATTTTCTGGACCTCTTGGAGTGGGCAGGGCCACGGTGTAAGGAACTCACATTAGACAGTGAGCGCACTTTTTTTTTTTTTTTCAATACTCCCATATAGTTGGTCACATACCTAATAGGGGTGCGAGGATCTTTGTTTGCAAGATAAATGACTAATTGCGGAGTTAGGCAAAAGGATCAGCTGCGGAAATTTAGAAAGAAAGGGAAAAAAAAAAAAGGAACTATGGAGTTTTTTTTTTTTTTTTTAAATAACATACATTTATTTTAATTATTTTATCTAGCACCATTTTTTTTTATTTTTTGAAAATAAACACAAAAAGGTAGCTACCACAGAGCAGCATCAGTGAAACCTAGCAGGGCACAGCTGAGGAGACTCTGACGGCTAACCCTGAATCTGAACTTAACTAGGCTCAGGTGGATGGGCTAATAATCCCATAAACCACCATTGCAAAGTGACTCTGGAAGAAAAAGGGCAAATCTGGCCCCTCTTCCAGAATCCAAGATGGCCGCAGTGATGTCGAGTGATATACAAAACAAAACAAAAACTGTAGCCCACCGCTGATTTCGGGGGAAACAATCAACAACTGCAAGCCTGTCAGGATAAAAGGCACCTGCCCCATCAAACTGACTGGACTTAAAGGGAGCATCACAAAAAATAAAACAACAAGCACACCTTTTTTTTTTTTTTTTTTTTAAAAGGAGACCTAACAGGCAAGTTAAAGGAAGGAAGGGATGGGAGAGGGGAGAGACAAAGAACAATATATGCCTAAAAATAAAATGGAAACCACCAGCCTGGAAAGATGTGAGCTGATCCTTTTGCGATTCCACTGCATTCATCATGGATGCGATAGCAGACTTCGTTTCTAAGCGGAAACTCTGCGAAATGACCCCAACAGATCCACAGAGGGGTCTCCCAGACTTATTAGCGCTAAGAGCGGCCCAAGAACAGGGACTGCGCCCGGGAAAGGCTAAACCCGGCGGACGCTGTCGATTGCAGAGGTATGGACATACATCTACTCTTCACCAGCACAAGAAGGTATGAGGGAAAAAAGGAGAATGTTGGGGGAGGGGCTATGCCTTTAATTTATTCTATTCACTAGCCCTGAAGGAGGAGTCGAGGCGGAGCTCTATCACAAGTATGCTGCCATGGAGGCACCAGGAAAGTATTTTTTTAGTAGCTTTGCTAAAATGTGCTCTAAACTGGTCAAGCGCTAATAAGGCAGGTTGTTTCAGAAGCCCTCCAGGACGTTTGGATCACACTTTAACCCATACTCTCATTCCATTTTCATCCATCCATCCTTTCTCATGAATATGTACAACTACTCCTCGTGGAATAACATCTTTTGGAAACATTTTCCTTTTGAAAATTAACATAGGCACCAATTTGGTGCCGTCTGCATAGCAGAACACCACAAGCGTGTAATGGGTTCTCATGTCCTGAGGTTTTCATGGTTATGGTTTTGGCACCTTTCAGATCAACAGTCCTATTAGATGGCACATCAAAGGTTAGCGGCACTTCATCCATATTCCCAGTCTGGCCATTTTCAAAACCATTTTTCTTTCTAGCATCAATTACAAATTTATGAAAAGACAGAATCTTTGATAAATATTATTTTGGCATTTTTTGCACAATTCTAGTTTTGGTGCGCATAACAAGGTCACATCGCTTTATAAATCTGTAGCACCACAATGGTGATCCAGTAAAATCCTGAATGCCTTTCTCTACAGCAATACGTTTGGCTTCATGTATTATCATTTTTGTAGAGACTGAGAAGCCATTATTCCGATGATGTGTGATCCATTCTTTCATGCCCACATCTAACTGTGGCCACTTTGCAGCATGCCCACGAAAAGTTTCCTTGCTTTTTGCAGCTGATCCTCCTGTTTCCTCGACTCGCTTATAATTTTTTCAGTTGGAGGTGGCCCAAAATGTCTCTCCGCTGCTCTGTTACCATGTTTCTTAGCATATTTTACTACCTCTAGTTTAAAAGGAATTTCATTTGCTAGTCTTTATCATCCTTTCTGCTTAAGCACCTGGTCCTGCTGTGGGTGGCTGGGCAAGCACCTGGTCCCTGGCCCTGCTGTGGGTAGCTGGGCTGGCACCTGATCTCTGCAGTGGGTGGCTGAGCTGGCACCTGATCCCTGCAGTGCGTGGCATGGTTTGCTGAGGCAAAGGACTGGAAGGGATTTAGAGGGAGGCGGTGACCTATGCAGGTACACTTTTAGGTTTGAAGCAGCCGGTGAGCACGCCCAGTGTGCGGAGCAACACATAATGACGTTGCATGGGCATTCCGCGCTCCTCCGGGCACTGGGCCAGCTCATCTGCTACAAAGCTTTCTGGGATGGCTTCTTCTACCTGGGCCGACCCCCTTCCCTTGCTATATGATCATCATGTGCACTGCTGGGGCCTGGCCCGAAAAAGATGATCGCTGCATTTTATTGCCCACGGCTGACCCGGCATTGGTCAATATTTGTTCCATAAGAAGCACAGACATTTCCACCCATGTTTTTGGGGGGAAAAGGTGCATCTTATGGAGCGAAAAATATGGTATGTGGTATCCTCATACTCAGGAGGCATAGCAGAATGTGTTTTGGGGTGTAATTATAAATTATGCCTATGTGTGACAATTAAACTTGTTAAAATGACAAATTTGTGAAAAAAATATAACTGTATTTCATTGCTTCATTTTCCAAACATTGTGACAAATAATTACAACTTCAAAAACACCATTCCTAAATGCCTTGGACTGTCTACTTTACAAAAATAGGTCACTTGGAGGTTATTTGTACTGTCTTGTCATTTTAAGGCCTACAATAGGCAGTCATTCATCAGGATTGATCCATTTTCAAATATATATACCATAGTTTGAATGCAGGCAGACTGTAGGCAGCTGTCTTCATAGGGAATGTACCATGTTAGTAAATTAGCTGGTTTGCTCAAGTTAGGGAAGGGTTAATGCTAGTTCTGCAGTTCCCGCTCTTTCTGGGCTCTGTCTCTCTCCCTGTGCTGTTATAAAAGGGGGGAGGGCTCTCATCACATGGAGTTTACATGAAACAGACAAGCCATAAAGATGTAATCTCCAGCTGCTTTACAGAGATGGCTCTGCTCCAGCTCCGGTCCTATGAGAACAGAAGCAAGAGGCTCACAGAAGATGCAACCCTTTTCAGCCAACAACCACCTGAAGCTCTCCTGCCACAGCATGGACTTGTACCAAATAATGGACTCTCACCTTTGCAATGTATGCCTGGGGAGTCACAAGGGGTTACCTTAGCAAGGCAAGGAAGAGTAAAGGCTTTGCTAAGGGTAACCAAGCGCATGTCCAAGACACAAAGCAACCAGTCGTGGTACCCAGTAAGGCGACAGATCCTCCGATAGCAAAAGGGTCAACGTTCTGGCTCCCTCCCTAGCAATCGGATTCCCATAGCAACCGGATCTAAACCCGTGTTATGGAGATCCATGGCCTGGTCAGGAGGTACGTGAAGTGGAGGAGTTCATAAGTGCTTGGCAGGACCACATTTTGCTACTGGGAGCGAGTAACAGAGGTACGCTGGACTGGTGGAGTCGATATGTAACCTCTGAGGGTATAAATAGATAAATAAACATTTAAAGGGGGCGTATCATCATCCAGAGTCTAGATAAATAGGGTATTGGCTCCGAGGTCCCCAAACCAAAGAGCCAACTGGGGGGAGTTGTGGGCCATTGTTGGACTATCGCGGTACTAGTAGCATAGGTATACAGTGTACAAGGAAACAAGTAGATAATAAAAAACATTTTTATTGGGTACAGTATCAATAAAGACACAGGGGGGTACAGGGTTAAAAAATACAAACAATATACGACCAACATAGCACCAGTATAGTAGTCCCCACAGGGGGGAGAAGCATAATGGGTTTGAAAGTCATATCGAGCCTCTTAACTAGTTTTGCGGCTTCGGCCACTTCATCAGAAGAGCATCTAAAAGCCTCCCTCGCCGGACCAGCAGGGAGGACGGTAAACACCACATAGGGTCCCGAGTGGCGGACAGGGGGTACGTGTGTGGGCGAATGGACCTTCTTGATTACAAGGAAGTGTTGTGTGAGTAGGGGGCCCCGGGAACGAGAGCCCAAATTGAGATATCGGGCCACAAATGACCTCCGCGAGGGGGACCAGGGTAGTGGACCCCCGAGGGGTGGGGGGACCACAAAGGGTCCCATTGTGGCGTCAGGGTGGTGACGCCATCCAGTGGCACTGTGTGCCAGGTAAGGCCACAGGAGACCCGGGATCCAGCGTCCATTGGAGTCAGCGCAGGTTCACTCTGTGCAAAAAGGTACCCCCACATTTAGGGTAAGTGACCCCGCCCACACTGCCTTGTCTAGCCCAAGAACCCTGTGTGTGGGGGTGGGGGCGCTAGTGAAGTATAGCTCAATGAGTGTAAGTAACTAAACAATGAATATACTAAATAAAGTGCTTAATTTCAACAACACCACATACCAATTGGTAAATAATAAATAATGCAATACTGATTAAAATTACTGTGACATAAATAACCAATATAAGATAATTCACAATTAACCTGTGGTTGTACCACCAGGTGTATTGGTATGTGGTGTTGGTGAAATTAAGCACTTTATTTAGTATATTCATTGTTTAGTTACTTACACTCATTGAGCTATACTTCACTAGCGCCCCCACCCCCACACACAATACATGGCTTTAGTTAGTTAGAACTTGTCCAGGCTTACCCAGAGACTTGGAACATGACTGCTGTGCTGTATTTTGGATTGGCTCCTGCTATGGGGACTTCGACCTGATTGACTGGGTTCAGCCAAAGGGGCCTGATGGTCTGCCTTGACGTCTACCCCCACCATCTCCATTTCCAGAGCCGCTGCTTCTCCAAAATGGATCCTGCCTGTGTTTGGACAGCGCACCCTGGTCAGACAAGATGTACCTGGGTTAGCCTCCAAGCCAATGAATTCAGGGTTGAGCTTCCGACTGCACCCCCTGCTTCAGGAGAACTGCGAATATGGGATTCTGCATCTGTGACCTCCTGCTCTCAGGACTCTGCAGACTTGCAAGTCACTGTGCTGCTGGAACCCACACTGGTGGCGATGCCCACCAACGAAATGCTGTATATCACCAGTCTGCTGGATTCCTCCAATCCCAAATTTTTGTAACAAGTCACCCTGCATATTATGTTTAAAAGATTTTACTGTTTAACCATTTGCCAGTTTCTACTGTTACAGTTGCTATGCCGCTTTGCATAGATTTTTGCAGTTTTCACTGTAAATTCATTATGGAGTAGCAGGGCCGGCCTTAGGTGTTCAGGCGCCCTGTGCGAGCTAATCCTGTCCCCCCCCCCCCCATCTTCACCCCTCGTCCCCTGGTCACCTAAACATACACAAAGCGGAAAAAAATATTTGTAACAAATATTTTTTTTTAATAACAGTTAATTTAAGTGCATGTGCAAACAAATACAATAATAAATACCTGGATAGATTGGTAACAATGATGTATATTAAATACATTAAACACAGAAAAAAACAGCTAACAGTGCAATCTTTTTAACATTGTTTTTTTTGGAGATAATATATATATGTGCAAATGCAATAATACCTGGGAACATTATTATTATATTATACATTAGTATATAATATATATTTATATATATATATGTATATAGAGATATGGAAGGAAAACAGAGTCAGTGATCATTACCTATGTACATGTATATAAGGTAAGGGAGGGCCTTCATCATCCACAGACATACAATGCCCGGGATGCTGGCACCCTCCTGGAAGGAGGAGAATGTGGGATGACTTACACCATGGCCTTAGAAATGATCCACAACACCATCTTGCTGGCAGAGCTGGCACAGCCCGGGATCTAGCCTGGTAGAGGTGCCCCCCCACGGGCACTGGAGAGTCCTTCCCCTGCTCATGTCACCGTGCCCCCCTTCCCTCCCCCAGGTGTCCTCGCCCAGGGAAGAGTCACGATGCAATGTTGGTCCCGGGGGAACTATCACTACGTCACCCGCCCCACTCCCCAATTCTCCGGCTTGGAAGAAGTAAAATAGGGAACAGTGACAGCCCTGCCCCTCTGCACCCTTCAGAGCTCACCGCTTGGCTGTGGGCGGAGTTCCTGGCCCTGTGCCCTGGCAGCGCAGGGAGGGCGGGCTGTGTGGGGTGACAGGTGAGATGAGTGCGGGCACCGTCGTATAGTAGAGCGGAGGATGGAGGGCACAGGATGGCAGCCTCAGGGCCGTCCTTTTGGGGTGTGCGAGCTGTGATGGCCGCACAGCGCCCCTGTTGCCCATGGCGCTCTGTGCGGCCGCACAGCTCGCACACCCCAAAGGCCGGCCCTGTAGAGTAGCCACAGCCAGGATAACTTGCGAAAAGGAGAGGGCAAGTGTAGGCTGGCTACACTTGCCCTCTCACAAGGTACGTGAAGGGGAAGAGTTAATAAGTACACGCAAAAGGTCCACATTTCAGGTCTTAAGATGGTTAAAGGAGGCAACAGCTTAGCAATGTTGCTTCTGCTTGTTGAAAATAGATGAAGTTATAGTATTACAAAAGGAAAAAAAATAAAAAATAAAAAAAAAAAAATATTAAATTTACAACTTTTTTTTTACATGGTTTTAGATCAGGGGGTGGCCAAACTTTTTTCAAAGAGGGACAGATTTAATGACGTGAAAATGCGCGAGGGCCGACCATTTTGCCTGACATTCTTAGAACCATTGAAATTCTAAGTGCGTTAGTTCGAGCACTAATACACTGCCCAACAACAATTCTCTTTCCTTTGTCGTGCTCGTTCCCGACACACAGATGAATGTTCTGCACTTTAGGCGTACCGTTAATTCTTAATAGTACCTCACACATTGGAAAAGTGGGGTGCTTTTGGTGCAGTGCAATAAAAAAAAAAAAAAAAAAAGGTTGGGGACTTTTTTCCCTGCATTTGTGTGGGTAGGGAAGCCCATTGAAATGAATGGGCTGCCCTGCACGCAGCCACACATATGTGAACCAAGGGCTTGTTCACATGTCAGGTTCGAGGGGCAGTAAAACCACATGGTTGAGCTGTTTTTCCGACCCCCAACTTCTCCCCCTTTAGCTGCAGAGGCAGCAGCTGGGGGTGTACATATGCTGTGGCTGCAGCTGGAGGTATACCCAGGCTGAATGGGGCTGCACTGCAACTACTCTGCAACTGTGCATTGCACGGTTGTGGTGTAGTGATGCTGCATTTACGGGCTAAAAACAGGTGGTAAGGAGGTAACATAATGCCTCTTTACCGCCTGTCAAATGCCTCTGAAAAGCGATCTGTGCATGGATTGCTTTTCAGAGGAGCAGCAGTCCTGGCTGCTATCACAAACAAGCCCTACAAAAGTAGTTCTGATGGTATAGGAATGGGGTGGGGGGGGGGGAGGGGTCTGGATTAAAAGTAACATATACACACACACACACACACGCATACACACACACACACACACACACACATGAATAAAACAAATGTAGCTTCTAGCACAGTACTGTACCTTTCCAGTTTCCTCATTCAGCTGGGTACTGCACTGCAGGGGGGAGCAGAGAGCACAGCACACTCCCCTGCACTTTACTTTCACTTTTGAGACTGACGGAGCTTCTCACAGTGCCAATGTACAGTTCAGCAGGGGATCGGGAGATCGGGCTTATCTGACAGCCCTTCTCTCCCCTGATCCCGCGGCACAATGGTTGAGAAAGGCTGGTTTAGATAACCAGGCGGGCCGTTCAAAACCGGGCCACGAATGGCCCGCGGGCCGGACTTTGGACATGCCTGTTTTAGATTAAGTGAAAAGGTATTAGAGCACCTGCAAGGTGCTTTATTGCTTCCATTTGGGGGATGTACCCTCTCTACTTGTCTTGGTGAGCATTATCACCTAAAATGAAAATAAATATTCCACATTTTTGGTTGTGATCAGAGCAGAGATAGAGGGAAATATTTCAATGGGGACACTAGTTAATGTGCCCTGGTGACAACTTGGGATTCCTTTATTTGGAAGGATTTGCTCTCACTTCCTGTTTTGGCTTTAAGGCAGAAAGTATCAGGAAAATTAATTTTTTTTAAACTAACTTTCACTACAAGGAACAATACCACCGTAACAATGTGTATATTGTGTACCTTTACCGTAATTTGGGTATCCGCTGTTCCACCTGTGAGGATAATGAACAAGCCTCGCACCAATTATGAGCAACCAGAATGTAAGTTTACCAAGACTGGTATAAAAACAGTAGTTATAATAACTGTATCAACATACAAACTTACATTAATAGTGCAATGAGTGTACACAAATTATTAACACTTAAAGGTCCCTTGAACCTCTACTGCGGCGCGTCTCCAAGTGGGACTAGTGCTCAGAGTGACAATGCCTTGACACTGGCCACCTTCCCACTTCCAGTACAGCCCCATCAAAACATACCAATGCAAGGATATCAACACAGCACAATACAATTTCTCAAAAGCTTCCCCAAGGTAATAGGCAGCCTTTTGTCTTTCTGTATCCAAAGCACAAACCCTCTCAGTGAGAAGTGTAGTCTCTGGTCTTCTTTCTTCTGCTAGCTATTATACTGCAGCGTTTGTAATCAAATGGTTTAACATGTACTGGAGTAGCATAAACTGAAAAGTGATAACAATTCCTGCTATATAACACACTTGTAGATGCCTCCGGTGTAGGTATACATCAACCGTCAGTCAGCCCTCAATGAAGTATAGGTTTTGAGGCTTGATTGAACTCAGTCTCTTTTGAATGAGACCTCCCTGTAGGACTACTGGTCCCAGTAACTCTGTGAAATTAGTCCATTTGTGTTAAGGGTGTTAAATAACTTCTGGACTACAGCCCACTTTACCACACCAGGCCTTGAAAAGTTGTGAATCTCCGCTCCGGTTGTCCCAGTCCTGCTGCCAGCCAGCACTGTCACACTGCTCAGCAAGTAAACTGGACATGTGTTTGACTCCTTCAGGGGTTCTGGATCCTCAGACCCGATCACACTGCTCCTTCAGCACACTGTGGTAAAGCAGAGTCAATGGTTGCCGTTCCGCTCTACACGATATAGGCCCTCTTCTGAATCACTACTTCACAAATCCCTACAGGCAGGCAATGCGTCCAGAAGAGAGCAAAAAAAATGGCTGCCTCCGGCCTTTTATTACCCACCCAGCATGCAATTCAGCCACCTCGTGTTCATGAGTAAGTGAGTGGGCATTATGGGTAGGTGAGTCCTTTCACAAAGTAAACAAAACACTTCCTGCTCTGCATGTGTAAGTTAAAACAAATCTCGTACACATTGCATACCACCAGAGGGAGCCAAATACCAATCTTTAGCACTACATAGAAAAAATACCAGTGACACACACACACACACACACACACACACCATATCTCACAAAAGTGAGTACACTCCTCACATTTTATTCTATCTTTTCATGTGACAACACTGAAGAAATGACACTTTGCTACAATGTAAAGTAGTGAGTGTACAGCTTGTATAACAGTGTCAATTTGCTGTCCCCCTCAAAATAACTGAGCACACAGCCATTAATGTCTAAACCGCTGGCAAGTGGTAATTTTGCACATCCAGACAGCTCTCCTTTGTTAACTACTGATTAGTAAATTGACAAGCCCCACCCCCATCTGCAAGTATAAAAGTAAGCATCTTTATGGGTAGAGCACATTTGCTGAGGTGCACATTTGCTGCTGGGGTTCTTTCTATAAGTGGGGGTATTTATTTTAGTGGTGAAAAAAGTCTTCATGCAATTGCAAAATATTAATGTGCAAAATTATCAATCCAGGGAAAAATCCAAGACATGCAGCCCAGAGGTAATAATAAAATGTCCACAGGATTTTCTCAAAGTGCAGTGCTCAAAAACAAATCCAAAACGTGCTCCACTCAGGGTGAACAGTAGCACCAGCCTCTCACCTCTAAATGGAAGAGAGGGCAAACCCATGGACAGTGAATCTTTTATCCAGTGAAATCTACAGCGAGTGATATCATACAAAGACCGACCGCGACTCAGAGGTTTGGAATTATAAATTAAACTGAGCATTATTCCTCCTTATATGCACCTTGTGGGAGCCATTGGTCCAGGGAAAGAGGGGCTTGAATATTGGCCAAACGCTGCTGCTGTTGTGGAAGTAAAAGTGACCTGCAAACGTATTGGGGAAGAGAAGCTGCGGCCAGTGGGAAATCATTAACCACTTAACGACCGCCGCACGACAATATACGTTGGCAGAATGGCACGGCTGGGCAGATCGACGTATCGGCACGTCGTTTACATCTACCCAGCCGTGGCTCCGGGACCGCGAGACCCACGGACCCGATCGCCGCTGGGGTCCCGCGATCGGTCCCCGGAACTGAAGACGGGGAGAGCCGCGTGTAAACACGGCTTTCCCGTGCTTCACTGTGGCGGCTGCATCGATCGTGTCATCCCTTTTATAGGGAGACACAATCGATGATGTCACTCCTACAGCCACACCCCCCTACAGTTGTAAACACACACTAGGTGAAACATAACTCTATCAGCGCCCCCTGTGGTTAACTCCCAAACTGCAACTGTCATTTTCACAAAATTGTCCAAAGTGTCCGCCATAATGTCGCAGTCACGAAAAAAAAATAAAATAATAAAAAAAAAAAAGCTGATTGCCGCCATTAGTAGTAAAAAAAAAAAAATTATAAAAATGCAATAAAACTATCCCCTATTTTGTAAACACTAAAAATTTTGCGCATACCAACCGATAAACGCTTATTGCGATTTTTTTTACCAAAAAAAAGGTAGAAGAATACGTATCGGCCTAAACTGAGGAAAAAACATGATTTTTTTATATATTTTTGGGGGATATTTATTATAGAAAAAAGTTAAAAATATTGCATTTTTTTCAAAACTGACACTCTATTTTTGTTTATAGCGCAAAAAATAAAAACCGCAGAGGTGATCAAATACCACCAAAAGAAAGCTCTATTTGTGGGAAAAAAAGGAAGCCAATTTTGTTTGGGAGCCACATCGCACTTGTCTGTTAAAGCGACGCAGTGCCGAATCGCAAAACCTGGCCTGGGCATTTAGCTGCCTAAAGGTCCGGGGCTTAAGTGGTTAAGGCTTATTGTAAGCCTCCTAGAGGTGAGAGGCTGGTGCTACTGTTCACCCTGAGTGGAGCACGTTTTGGATTTGTTTTTGAGCACTGCACTTTGAGAAAATCCTGTGGACATTTTATTATTACCTCTGGGCTGCATGTCTTGGATTTTGCCCTGGATTGATAATTTTGCACATTAATATTGCACAATTGCATGAAGACTATTTTCACCTTCCTTTTATTACGTTTGGACTTCCTGTGTTATTGATTATTTAATTCATTTACTGATGCACTTTATTCATCTATTTTTCTGATGCACTTTATCAGCACTTATCACTTGTATGCACTTTAAGTAGTGATTTATTGCTGCACATTATTTACATGGATATTTTGTGTGATCTATTTATTGCATAATTTTTATTGATGCTATCACTGGTTTATTTATTGGTTAGTAATTATTCATTTATTATCAGTGAGCACATTGCACTTTATATTATTGATTGTTAGGTAGTATTTTTGTATATTACTGGTAAGTGCCCCAACACCCCCCATTCCTCATATGTTACTATAGACAATCGCTTGACTACTTATGCTAGTTTTCAGAACATTATCAGAGCTGTCAGTCAGGGAGAAAACCACCAGCTAACACATTTTCCTCATAATCCCTACATATTATAGACCTGGAACTCATTATAGAATGTGCACTGAAGAGCCTATGTCTGTGCTACTAACAATTCCTTGCATTGTTTCTTAATTAGGAACCATTCTATTCTGTCTATGGGTACTATGGTAAAAGGAGGTCACTAGTTTAAATGGCAAACCCAACTCCAACTTCCTAATACTAGAGAGGGGCGTCACTGCCAACATCCCACTAGTACACAAAAGCAGAATCCTTATTCTGCTATAAATTCCAGTGCTCATAAACGGAATATTCAAAAACAACGGGTCTTAATAAAAACCATAAGCGGCAAACTAAGCTGCCCATTATTGTGCAGGTAAACCCCCCCCCCCCCCCCCCGAGAGAGACATCCAAAATGGCCGATAACCATAAGTTATAGTTAGAATGTATTGTTTTTTTTTTACTTTTTTTTTTACTAACAAAAAAGATAAAACAAACATCAAAACATTTGCAAGCTTGTGGAAATAAGTGCATGAAAATTGACAACAAATACTGGGTACTGGTATCTTCCAAAAATGTAATTCTATCCTTTAATCAGCTACAAGCTTCAAACGGTAATCCTCCTAAGTACATAACGTTTTGTTGCTCTGTACAGATTAATTGGGCTCTGACCTCCACACATCTTACTGGCAAGGTGAAGGAATGGCTTTGTGTATGCCAGCTTCCAACAGTATACAGAGATCCTAGAAACACTGGCTTATTTCAACCCGATTGCGCAACAGACTTTGAGGGAGCCAAATCTACCGATTAGTGTTTATTCCTGCTAATAATCCAATGTTATTCAGTTATTAATTGGAAGGAAAAATGCTATAAAAACATAAAATGTGTTATCAATGAATTATCATTAACCTAAGTAAATAGAAACATTGCAAAACAATGCAGCTTTCTGTACACAGCAATGACGCTAGAGGCCAAAACCTGTGTAAAAAAACACTCAAAGAGCCAGCCACCTCAGGAAAAGGAGCGCTGAGCTACTAGAAAATGGCCGCCCGCATTAAGTACCTGCGTCACAGCGCGGCCACAAGAAAATGGCACCAAATTTAAAAAGAAAATACAGCGCCGAGGACCGATGTGGACGGGAAGGCCAAAAAAAGATGCCATGGAGCAAAGGACCCCCCATAGCAAACCACCCACACAGAAAGCGGTCCCCTGCAGCCCCCAGCCAGGATAGAGAAAGCCACTCCACAGGCCCCCAGGTCAGTCACAGCAGGTCCAGGTATGGGAAGGAGGGGAGGAATGGGAGGAGAAGAAGAGGGAGGATCAAGACCCCCAAATCGACCCCCCCTAGGAAGCCCAGCTGTTTCATCCTGCCGAGACAGGGGAAAAGTACTTACCCATCCTTGCGAGGACTGCTGGTGCGTTCCTGACAGACCCACTTCCGAGTGGTATGGAGTAGCTGTCAGCCACGGCCCATTGTGACACAGACAGCAAGCAGCCTGGTCATATGTGAGCCCAAGAGCAAAAAGCTCATCGGCCACCCCTGGAGCAATGGGGTACATCGTGGCCGACCCAGCGCGTAGCTAAGGCCTGCTCGCGCTCAATGGCCGGACTGGGGAGACTACAAGGATCTATATTATCCAGCCTGTCACCCAGCCGGCAGTTTATGGAAGATCTCAGGATCAAAAAAAATAAAATAAAAAATAAAACAAATCTAAATCTTTAAAAATAAAAAAGTTCCTCAAGACCATGGGCACCTAAGGGAGCCAGGTCCTCCTGCTCTACTAAGCAGAAAAAAACGGAGCTGCTCAGAGCAGTGTGAGGGGTTATGACCAGAGGGACCGCCCCCTGGGCGGGGCTGTTTCAGCTTTGCTAAAGTTTACATGTTTTAACCATAAACATGTCTGCCTAGTCCTCTCCTAATAGACAAACCATAACCCTACAGTCAAGAGTATAAGGAAGCTGTGTCCGTCCATGGACAAAAGAGGAACTAATATTTTTATGCTGGTCAGTGCCGCTACGTCACTTTTTCTTTCACATGCTCTGGTTGCGGACCAAGGCTGGCACCCTGAAATCATCTTAGCAGGATAGATCTCATACTTCATCTGTAGCGGTGAAACTTTTGTTCTTCAATTTGTCAAGATAAAATTACTTATTTACAAAATGTTGTAACAGAAAATAACAAAAATTTTTTTTTTAAATTTTCAAAATGTTCATTCCCCCCCCATTTGTTTAGCAAACAAAAAAAAAACCCTCAGTGGTGATTAAATACCACCAAAAGAAAGGTCTATCGGTCTCAAAAAAAAAAAAAAATTATGATAAAAAAAAAATGTTTGGGTACAGCATTGCATGACCGAGCATTTGTCATTTAGAGTGTGAGAGTGCTGAAAGCTGAAAATTGGCCTGGGCAGGAAAGGGGTGAAAGTGCCCAGTATTGTATTGGTTAAAAATCTATTTGAATTCTTTCCTTCACCCTGTGTACACTGAAACTGACAGTGTATGACCAGCTTTGCAAAGAGCTGAAGACAAAGTCATCCAATTACCGAGCACCTTTACAAGAGAGGAATCGGACTGACTCACCTGCTCCCCATACCTGGAAGTGCCGGCCTTGCCGGGTAATTTTTATGCTCCCAATGGCTGAATGCAATGACAATAGCGTAAAAGAAAAAATAATATGTGCTGTTGGTAGGGTAGCCACCTCATCCCTTTAAAACTGAACACATATTAATTACACAAGTTCTGTAGCCAATTAAGGTGAAAATTAACTCAGTTGGTGCCTTATGTGCATTAAATTAGCTTTAGAACCTGTGTAATTACTATGGGCTAGATTCAGCAAAGAATTACGCCAGCGTATCCATAGTATAGCTGCGCCGGCGTATCTACTTTCTGTATTCAGAAAGCTAGATACGCCGACATTAGCCTAAGAACCGACTGGCGTAATTCTATTACGCCGTTGTATCTTAGGGTGCATTCTCACGCTGGCCGCTAGGTGGCGCTTCCGTTGTTTTCGGCGTAGAATATGCAAATTACCTAGTTACGTCGATTCCCAAACGTACGTGCGCCCGGCGTTCGTTTTTTACATCGTTTGCGTAAGGCTTTTTTGGCGTAACGTTGTGCCTGCTTCTATGAGGCGCACTCAAACTATGGACGTTGTTCCCGCTTCGATTTTTGATTTTTTTTTACGTCGTTTGCGTAAGTCGTTCGCGAATAGGGCTGGACATAATTTACGTTCAAGTCGAAACCAATGACGTCCTTGCGACGTCATTTGGAGCAATGTACACTGGGATATGTACACGGACGGCGCATGCGCCGTTCGTACAAAACGTCAATCACGTCAGGTCAACACACATTAACATAAAACACGCCCCCTTACACATTTGAATTTTGCGCGCTTACGCCGGCCCCATTTACGCTACGCCGCTGCAACTTACGGAGCAAGTGCTTTGTGAATACTGCACTTGCTCCTGTAAGTTGCGGCGGTGTAGCGTAAATACGATACGCTGCGCCGCCGTAAGATCAGGCGCAGATACCTGAATCTAGCCCTATGGGTTTAAAGGGATGAGGTTGTTACCCTAGCTGTTGGGGATGGATCTAATGTTTTGCCCTGCATGGACAAAGCATAGGGTTTTTTTTACTAAAGGCAAATACATTTTGCACTGCAAGTGCAAACTGCACTTGGAAGTGCAGTCGCTGTAAATCTGACGGGTAGATCTGAAATGAGGAGAAGCTCTGCTGATGTTATCATCCAATCATGTGCAAGCTAAAATGCTGTCTTTTATTTTCCTTGCATGTCCCCCTCAGATCTACAGCGACTGCACTTCCAAGTACACTTTGCACTTGTAGTTTGCACTTGTAGTGCAAAGTGGATTTGCCTTTTGTAAGTAACTAGGGTTGCCACCTCATCCCTTTAAAACGGAACACATATGAATTACACAGGTTCTGAGGCTAATTTAATGCAGGTAAGGCACCAAATGAGTCTAATTACCACCTTAATTAGCCACAGAACCTGTGTAATTAATATGTGTTTTGTTTTAAAGGGATGAGGTGGCAACCCTATAAGTAACCCCTATAGTATTGCTTTTTAGCAGACCAACAATCAAAGAACATTACTTCCTCATTAAGAACAGGAAGTAAAGAAGTCCATACCTTTCCTGTAGAAAGCCGGGCCCGAGGCTCCTTCTGGCAGCATGTCGTGTATGTCCTTTGGCAGACATTGTGATATGTGGTCAGCCTCAGAGTCCCATTTTATGCAGGGAGGGAAAGCATTGCAGCAGTTCTTTTCCCTTCTATGAGTTTTTACTACTGACTTTATTAGATCTGATAATAACTGAAGTCATAAAGTGGAACATTATGGCTGAGTAAGTGATAATTACACTTTAATAATGAATGGCTACTAGAACACCATTTATGTGCTTTGCCAGTTTGCTTCCTAAAGCAAGGTAAAGGGTTTGAGAGATTTAAAGATTACATTGTATAATGTCGTCCTTACCACATAATGAAACTGTAACACGGTAGTTATTTATGTATAACATTCTTGAAAACCCTAAAAAAAATGAAGTGGACTGCGAGACATAAGCGAGGTTAGAGCTGTTACTTGCTGCATTTTTTCCCCTTCAACTTTGTAAGTGTTTTGAAAAAGATTAGTGATCTTCTTGCTAACTCAGTAGAACACATAGCAGACAAACAGGAACAGGCTGTTTCCTTTCATTGCCAACCGCTCTGCAATGTGAGATGTCAGTCGCTGAAGCCCCACCCCTATACTAAAACTGGATGAATGCAATACATACAGTAGTGTGTCATTTAAGGTTTTCACTTCAGGCTGACATTGTTCTGTTAGAAAATACAAACGGCACCTGCAAAAATAAATAAAAAATGCACAGTATGCTTGGCAACACAAATCAACAGCTGACAAGATTCAAAAAACAGAAACAATATGGAACTGAAATGACCAAATTGCTAGTGGCAGGTTTATCTAATATTTAGGAAAACTTTGGCGTCTTCAATAAGACTTTTTATTAAAGACCATTAGGTAGATTCAGGTAGAGTTAGGCCGGCTTATCAGTAGATAAGCCGACCTAACTCAGAATCTATGCCGAACTATGTTTAAGCGTACGCTCAAACAGAGATACGCTTAAACATATCTAAGATACGACGGCCTGCGCCGTCCTATCTTAGATTGCAATATTTTGGATGGCCGCTAGGTGGCGCTTCCATTGCGGTCGGCGTAGAATATGTAAATGAGGGGATACGCCGATTCAAGAACGTACGCCCGGCCGACGCAGTACTTTTACGCCGTTTACGTAAGAGATAGGCCGCGTAAAGTTAGAGCTAGGCCCTAGTGGAATAGTAATGTCAAATATGGCTGCCGTTCCCGCCGCGAAATTCGAAATTTACGTCGTTTGCGTAAGTCATCCGCGAATCATGATTTTTACGTCGTTTACGTCCACGTCAAAATCAATAGGCCCGTGCGGCGTACTTAGCTGCAATGCATACTGGGGAATGTAGGAGCCCGGCGCATGCGCAATTTAAAAAAACGTAAAAAACGTGAGGTCAAGCCTCATTAACATTAAACACGCCCCCCCAACACATTTGAATTAGGCGCCCTTACGCCCGCCCGCTTTAGGCTACGCCGCCGTATATTAGCAGGCAAGTATATTGAGAATCATTACTAGCCTAGCTAATTTACAGCGGCGTAGCCTAAACACGCTAAGCTACGCCGCCATAACTTTAATCCAATGTACCTGAATCTACCTACATGTATGCATAACTTTCTTTCTGTGCAATGCTAAGAACTGAAATGGTAAGAAATGCAAAGATATATATTTATTTTTTCTGTTTAGGTACCAATGACATCAGTACATATTTACAGCCTCTTACTGCCAGCAGGAGGCATGGAAAATGCTGCAAATTGCAGGTTCCCAGCAGAAAATTACCACTATATTCCGAATAGCCTGCATAACTTGACCTCCTGGTATTCAGGTATATTCAAAACACACATATATAGCTGCATGATTCAGAGAAAAGTGCCCGTCCCTCATACAAACCTGTATATTTTACACTAATTGACTAAGGCAACAAGGCAAATGGTAGAGCAAATAGAGAAAAATCTCAGCCATCGCAAACCATACAAGCCCAGCATTTAATAAGTAGCAACCTCAGCCTAAATTCATCCATGCCATCCCCCCTGATCAGTGGTGGCCCGTCCATTAGAGATGCCCAGGTGTCACCCCCTATCCATACCACCCCCTATATGTATAATAGATAGATTTATGCATAGCATGAATCTATCCAAGGCCGCCGCAGCTACCCCCTATTCATGCGTTCTGCCCCTTTCACAATGCCGGGGGCCCCTGAAATACAGCAGCAGTTTTTTTTTTTAAAGCACCTGATTAAAGCAATGCCTTAGGCTGCCACCGTGATGACCTGTGGAGAGCAGGGGAACGGGAGGTCACCGCCGAGCAGGGGAAGCCGTCGATGAAGCGATGGGGTAAGTACTACCGAAGAAGAAAGCCATTGTTAAAAGAAAGCCATAAGAAGTCCTGTTTGCAGTTTGTGAGAAGCCATGTGGGGACACAGCAAAGAAGGTGTTCTTGTCAGCCATGAATAAGCACTGATTTGGTGCGAAACATCGGCTGTTCCCCTGTTCCTGTTTTGATCTGGTGATGTATCTGCTGTTCATTTAATAAAAGACAACCTGTACGGTTTTTGGAGTGCGGCCATCCATCCTTCATCTATCTTTTATCCAAGGTGCTCATGTCAGATGAGACCAAAATTGATGTGGTAAGGAAAACTAATACTCCCTACTGTGAAACATGGTGGTGGCAGCATCATGTTGTGAACAAATGGAAAAAGAAAATATGGACAGCTGCACTCCAAAAAACCTTGATGGTTGTCTTTATTTAAAAAAGGTCACAGCACACTACACAGGAGTAAAACAGCACAGCCATTTGTTGCTTTGTGCATTGCCAGCACCCTTAATCTCCTGAGACCATACTGATTATCCTAACACAATCCACGTGGAACGGTAACTTTCTTTCTAGCATCATGTTGTGGATATGCTTTTCTTCAGCAGGGACAGGGAAGCTGGTCAGAGTTGATGGGAAGATGCATTAAGCCAAATACAGGACAATCCTAGAAGAAAACCTGTCAGGCCCCGTACACACGACCAAATTTCTCAGCAGAATTTTGCCAGAAATTCGATTGGAGCCGTATTCTGCCGAGAAACCCGGTCGTGTGTACACTTTTGGCCGAGGAAACCGACGAGGATCTCGTTGGGCCAAATAGAGAACATCTTCTCTATTTCCTCGTTAGTCAATGAGGAAACTTGGCTCGCCGAGATCCTCGGCGGCTTCACAAGGAACTCGACGAGCAAAACGATGTGTTTTGCTCGTCGAGTTTCTCGGACGTGTGTATGGGGCCTCAGAGTCTGCAAGAGACTTAAGACTGGGGTGGAGGGTCACTTTCCAGCAGTACAACCACCCTAAACATACAGCCAGAGCTACAATGAAATGGTTTAGATTAAAGCACATTCATGTGTTAGAATGGCCCAGTCAAAGTCCAGATCTAAATCCAATTGAGAATCTGTTGCAAGACTTGAAAATTGCTGTTTACAGATGCTCTCCGTACAATCTGACAGCTATTTTGCAAAGAAGAATGGGCAAACATTTCACTCGCTAGATGTGAAAAGCTGGTAGAGACATACACAAAATGACTTTCAGCTGTAATTACAGTGAAAGGTGGTTCTACAAAGTATTGACACCACACTTTTAACATATTTATTTGCACTTCACATTTCCTTCCACTTCACAATTATGTGCCAATTTGTGTAGGTCTATCACATGAAATCCCAATAAAATCCATTTACGTTTTTGGTTGTAACGTGACAAAATGTGGAAAATTTCAAGGGGTATGAATACTTTTTCAAAGCAATGTATAACGAATCGTAAACAGTGAAATAAAAAACTATAACTGACCAGAAACCATCACTGTTTCTGTAAAATGATAATAGCAATATATAAAGTGTAGCCATAGAAACCATTGAGAAAACATCTTTTAATTGTTCCAGCTTCCCCAAACTAATGAAATGTTAATTATTGGTTGCTGTGAGTTTAAAGCATTTTCCTGTTTCTTGTTCGTTGTTCTTTACACTGCCTGCTTCTCATTGAGTACCACACCTGTATTACGAAAGTACATCTGTCATATTAAATATGTTACTAACACTCGCCTGTTTCTGAAAATGCTATTTCATTTGCCATTTGCTGCTATTTTGGCCCCCATACTTTCTAAACTACTGATCTGCAGCAAGTATAAATATCAGGAGTTCTGACTTAAAGGCAGGGATGGACTGGCCATTGGGACTACAGGGAGTTTCCCGGTGGCCCGATGGCTAAGTGGGCCGGCTTCAGTGACAGTGGACCACCGCCCCCCTCCGCTCCTCTGTCTCTCCCTCCCTGCAGCGCTCATCTCCTCTCCCTACCCGCAGTGCTCATCTGGGGGGGGGGACAGAGAAGCAGGGGGAGGACCAGAGGAGCAGGGGGGATGACAGAGGAGCATGGGGGGGACCAGAAGGAGCATGGGGGAGGGGACAGACAGCTGACTCAACAGCTATGGCCTGGGAGTTTCTCACTTCTGCCTAATCTTGTCCCATGGGGGGGGGGGGCACCAAACTGATTCTTTGCCTGGGTGAAATAATGTCTAGCTTCCCCACTGGTACTGCCTATAAGAGTACCAGTACCAGCCGTTTTACTCTAATAAAGTAGAACGGCTAGTGGCTAGTGAAGGGGGAGAGGGGGCTTGGGTGGCGGGGGGGGGGGGGGGTAGTTGTCCGGCCGCCATAGGAGAGACCTATAAAAGTGGGCCAGTCTGGATGAAGTCCAGGGCCAAATTTTTGTCCCAGTCCAGCCCTGCTTAAAGGACAACAGTACCTTTTGTACATGTTGTCCTTTAAGGCTGGGTTCACACTGTTGTAAATTGGATGCAAGTTTCCCCACATCCAAATCGCATAGCAGGGAATTGTGACTGGCTTTCTATGTTTTCTTATCTCTCTTCAAAGCACGATGTCCCGTGGTTGTCTCCTGCTCTGTTCTTCTGTTATCAGCATGAAAACTTCTGACTAGTTCTCTGTCAACTGAGATCAAAGCAGCCTGAGTTTTGTGTTGGGGAGATGCAACGTGCTGAACTATTTAACGAACAGCTCTGAAAATCTCTTCCTATGAAGAAAGGGGGTGTATGCCTTTCCTCCAATCAGCTGTCTTGACTATATGCCCAGGATTTCACTGCTGAACAGGAAGAGAAAATCTAACACGATCTGAACTTTCTAAAGAATATATAAAGCTGAAAACAGCAGATATGCATGTAAAACTTTTGTTTCATCCCTGTGTATCGTCCGAGGCTGTTTACTTCACTGGGTATATGTGAGGGTTTACATCCACTTTAACGACGGATGAGTCATCGGTTGCCAATGAGCTTCCCCGCTGACAGCTGAATTAAAAAAAACATGGGATTGCATGCTGCATGCTCACAATATCACAAATACCATTAATACCATTAAAGAAAATATACACAGACCAGAAAATGGCAAAAAATAGGCTGCGGCACTTTATTGGTTACAAAATAAAATACATATCCAACGGATTTAATTAAAATGATAACAAATTCAAATAGCATATTCTACTTAGGCTGCGTACACACGATCGGAAATTCTGACAAGAAAACTGTGGATTTTTTTTCGACTGAAATTTGTCTCAAACTTGTGTTGCATACACACAGTCACACAAATGTTGTCTGAAATTCCGACCATCAAGAACGAGGTGACGTACAACACTACAACGAGCCAAGAAAAATGAAGTTCAATGATTCCGAGAATGCGTCAAATTGATTCAGAGCATGCCTGTGTTTTTTGTGTGGAATTTCCGACAAGAACTTTTCCCGTCTGAAAATTTGAGAAAATTTGGAAGGTATTTTCTCAATAAAAAAAAATTGCCTGGGGACCCTTTGGGTCTTGTATGGATTATAAGGGGAACCCCACGCCAAAATTAAAAAGAAACATGGCAGTCCCCCCCCCAAATCCATATCTTACCCTTATCTGAGCATGCATCCTGGCAGGCCAGGAATGAGGGGGAACGAGCGAGCACCCACCGCCCCCCCAACCATACCAGGACACATGCCCTCGACATGGGAAGGGGGTGGTTTGAGGCCCATTGTGTTGTCTGCGCTTTTATTACTTTTTGATTGTTTTTGGTGAATGGGAGTACCCCATACTCATTCACATGGTGGGGGGGGGCGGTATCTGGGGGGAAGAGACCCTTGTCCCTATCAACATGGGGACAATGTACTTTGGAGTGTGGGCTGAGCAGATTGGGGGGGGGGGAGGGGGACACTTTTGGAAGCAGATATTAATCTGGATGGCCAGGGAGGCTGTATTATTTCAATTGGTGGGAATTTCTGTAAATGCCAATACATTTTTGGTATTCCACCAGGCCTTGCAAGAAGGTGGCTGTGAGAGCTTTGCTGTTCCAAGAAAGTTCTTCTGTGAGTATGTGAAATAGGAAAGCATACTGCCCTATTGTTATGGTGCCCCGCCAAAGACTAGCACCTACTGCACAGGAGACTTAAGCTAGTATGTCAACAATTTTCTTGAAAAGCAAGAAATGCTGCGATACAATTGGTCACAGGGTCAAGTTTCCCCCAAAGTGGAGCAGCCCAGGACAGGGTGTCCCCAGAGAGCAGGAACACAACATAAACCACCTTAGCACAGTCTGTAGGGAAATGCTGTGGCGGTAGTTCAAATTGGATGATGTACTGATTTACAAAACCCAGACAGGCCTTGTGATTGTGAACTCCAAAGAAGCAAGAAGGTATTGGTAAGTGAAGAGAGGAACTTGCACCAACTGGTGGACTACCTCTACCCTTGGCCCCCCGACCAGGTAACTTATGCCATCTCCATCCAGTCAGCTTCCGCCTTTTCAGGAAAGGCAATCAGGAACATCAGTGGATTATCCAGGACCATCTAGTTCAGGTTCCGGGACCACTGAACCAAAATATTTCCAGCAATTGTAATCTTTTATTATTTTTTTGTTGTTCTGATACCTGTTAATTTATGTTTCTTTGTTGTGATTGACAAAAAAAAAATACAAAATATGGTGTAGTTTATGTATTTTTGGTGCATTCTTTCAAAAAGATTTTGCAGATAAACAATATTCAGATTATACTTTTTTTTTTTTTAGTTGTTCAAATTGATATATGTTAATTTATGTTTCTTTGTTGTGGTTGACAAAATAAACAACCAATGGTGTAGTTCACTGAAAAACAACTATTGTTTGTGCATTCTTATAAGACTATTTTGCAAATAAAAAAAAATTCTGGTCACATTTTTTTTTATTATGCTTTTTTTGTTGGGGTGGGGGTGAAGACCTGTTTATTTAGCTTTTGAGCACATAACAGACATATAACCAAACATAAATAAAAATAACCATAGAAAATTGGAGTCTCAAAAATGTCATCCACGCAGGGAGTAAAGCCCTGTACACACGATCGGATATCTGATGGAATCTAATCCGATGGATTTTTTCATCGGATATCCGATGAAGCTGACTTTGATCAGTCTTGCCTACACACCATCAGTTAAAATCCGATTGGGTCCAACGCGGTGACGTAAAACACTACGACGTGCTGAGAAAAATGAAGTTCAATGCTTCCGAGCATGCGTCGACTTGATTCTGAGCATGCATGGATTTTTGACCGATGGATTTCCCCACAGACGATCGTTTTTTTCTATCGTTTTTTTAACCATAAGAAAAATTTTCAAACAGGTTCTATTTTTTTTCACCGATGGATAAAAAAACGATGGGGCCCACACATGATCGGTTTGTCCGATGAAAACGGTCCCTCGGTCTGTTTTCATCAGACAAACCGATTGTGTGTACAGGGCTTAAGGCAGACAATATAGCATAAACATGGTGTAACAGCCTGGGTGGCTTAACAAAAAATATAGTAATGCTACAGTATAGCCAATGTGAAGCACCTCCACCCTGTACCAGGTGATTAGCCCACCCTTCCCACACCTTACAACTGTATTTTCATTTGAGTGCATCTGATCATACCCCACAGCTACTACCCTTTTTTCCACTTGACCTTCCCTTCTAGATTGTAAGCTCTAACGTGCAGGGCCCTCTGATCCCTCCTGTATTGATTTGTATTGTGACTGTACTATCTTCCCTGATGTAAAGCGCTGCGCAAACTGTTGGCGCTATATAAATCCTGTATAATAATAATAATAATAAATTAGGGGACATGACCAGAAAAAAGGAAACATTATGCAATAGCATCCTGCTGCCAGGGGCCATAACCAGCAGCAGACATGAAAAATGAAGTGAAACCCTCACGCACAGAGGCACCATTGCTGGTGCCCCCATACTGGCACTACATTGTGCGCCCTCCATATCATGCATGAGGGAATCTTCAAAAAAGGTACCCATCATGAATTCGGACATAGTTATGCTGCTTTTACCGCAGATATTGCATTCTAATTTTTTTAATTTATAGCTGTATGTAGGAACCGCCACTTGTTAGATAAATGCCAAAAGCACATTCGACAACTCGTCTCGCCCTCGTTAAACAGTAGTTGAATATTCTCTTCTCTTCACTCAGAGACCGATTGGAAGAAGGCCTTAGTAGATGGTCACTGAGAGCAAAGGCCTCATTCCAAACATAGACAAATGGCAGTGGCGGGCCATTTGTCCCTGGCAGCAGACAGTCCTGTGGCAGTTCCAGGCCATTTTCCCTCATTATTCTTCCAAAAGATGATCGTGCAAAAATACTTGAGTCTGAGCTGCTGCCGTACGATCCTATTAGGTAGATTCAGTAAGAGTTAGGCCGACTTATCAGTAGATAAGCCGGCCTAACTCAGAATCTACGCCGACGTATGTTTAAAGCGGGAGTTCACCCATTTGTAAAAAAAAAAATTTTCTCCCCATAGCTGGATGCTCGTTTTGTCTAGGGGAATCGGCTATTTGTATTAAAATATGAGCAGTACTTACCCGTTTTCGAGCTGCATCTTCTTCCGTCGCTTCCGGGTATGGGTCTTCGTGAGCGGGCGTTCCTTCTTGAGTGACAGCCTTCCGAGAGGCTTCCGACGGTCGCATCCATCGCGTCACTTGTAGCCGAAAGAAGCCGAACGTCGGTGCGGCTCTATACTGCGCCTGCGCACCGACGTTCGGCTTCTTTCGGAAAATCGTGACGCGATGGATGCGACCGTCGGAAGCCTCTCGGAAGACTGTCAATCAAGAAGGAACGCCCATTCCCGAAGCCCATACCCGGAAGCGACGGAGAGGATGCATCTCGTAAACGGGTAAGTACTGCACATATTTTAAAACAACTAGCCGATTCCCCTAGTAAAAACGAGCAGGAATCTAAGGGGGAAAAGTGCCCTCTAAGGGTGAACCCCCGCTTTAAGCGTATGCTCAAACAGAGATACGCTTAAACATATCTAAGATAGGACGGCTTGGCCGCTAGGTGGCGCTTCCATTGCGGTCGGCGTAGATTATGTAAATGAGTTTGTACGCCGATTCACGAACATACGCCCGGCCGCCGCAGTCGATTTACGCCGTTTCCGTAAGGCCTTAGGAGGCCTAAAGTTATTCCACCTATTAGGTGGAATAACAATGTTAAAGTATGGCCGCCGTTCCCGCCGCGAGATTCGAAATTTTAATGTCGTTTGCGTAAGTCGTCTGCGAATCGGGAGCTACGTCGTTCACGTCCACGTCAAAATCAATAGGCCCGTACGGCGTACTTAGCCGCAATGCGCACTGGGAAATGTAGGCGCCTGGCGCATGCGCAGTAGCCAAAATACTTAAAAAACGTGAGGTCAAGCCTCATTGCCATTAAACACGCCCCCTACAACCCATTTGAATTAGGCGCCCTTACGCCCGCCGTGTTTACACTACGCCGCCCTAAGTAAGGAGGCAAGTACTTTGAGAATACAGTACTTGCCTCTCTTACTTAAGGCGGCGTAGTGTAAACACGCTAGGCTACGCCGCCGCAAATTAGCACGCCCCTACCTGAATCTACCTATATGTCTATATAGCTAAAACAATAATTGGCATCAGTGCCCCTCCCGAGACTAGACTCTGGATCCGCCCCTGCAGCACAGCACAGTCTCTATAAGGCTCTGTAGTAACAGAGACCAGATAAAAAGTCACAACTTCAGTAAACAGTACAGTACACAAACAGCTGCCTTTGCTTTTCCTCTCAGTGTCAATAACGGTGTTCCTCATAGCGAAGTCCAAGCTAGCTGTGAGACCACAGGTGAACAGCTGTATGTATCTCAGGTAAATTATTAGAGGAGTCACATTACTGGTAACAGAAGAGTGACTGGAGAAGCAAGGCGATCCCCGTTGAAGTGCAGTACTGGTAGCATTTGGAGAAGCACTCTCGGCACCTAAACACTGGAGCTTCATTTACCAGATCTAAGCGCCCAGTGTGCCATGGAACCTTAATGTTGTTAGAGCGAACTTGAAAAGTTAATTACGAATTTTCGTATTTACGAATTTTTTATTTACGAATTTTTGTACTTCCGAAAATTCGAATTTACGAATTTTCGTATTTACGAAAATTCGTATTTACGAATTTTCGGATTTCCGTTTTTTTTTTTAATTTCCGAATTTTCCTATTTACAATTTTCGTAATTTCGGAAATACGAAAATTTTTCGAATTTTCGAAATTCCGAATTTTCGAAATTCCGAATTTTCAAATTTTTCAAATTTCGCATTTTTCAAATTTCGAATTTTTTAATCTTCGAATTTGGAATTTTTCAAATTTCGAATTTTTCGAATTTGGAATTTTTCAAATTTCGCATTTTTCAAATTTCGAATTTTCGAATTTCGAAAATTCGAAATTTCCAAAATTGAAAAATGTTTCAAATTTCGAATTTTTAAATTTTCGAAATTCGGAAAAATTCGAAAATTGAAAAATTTCGAAATTTCTGAAAAATTGGAAAAGTGAAAAATTCTAAAATTCGAATTTTTCGATTTTCAATTTTCGAAATTTCGATTTTCGAATTTTTCAATTTTCGACATTTTGAAATTTCGTATTTCCGAATTTTCGTATTTCGAAATTTCGAAAATTGAAAAATTTGAAAATCGAAATTTCGAAAATTTAAAAATTCGAAAATCGAAAATTTAAAAATTCGAAAACTGAAAAATTGAAAGATTCGAAATTTCGAAAAATTCGAAATCTCGAAAAATTCGAAATTCGAAATTTCGAAAAAATTCGAAATTTCGAAAATTGAAAAATTCGAAATGTCAAAAATTCGAAAATTGAAAAATGCAAAATTTCGAAAATTTCCGAATTTCCGAAACTTTTTTTCCCGTTTCATTTGTTTTTTTTTTCGTTTCATTCGTTTTTTCCGTTTTTTTTCTTTTTCGGAAATCCGAAAATTTCCCGAATTTACGAAAAAAGCAAAAAAACGAATGAAACAAAAACAGAAAAAAAAGAAATTTTTGGAATTTCCCGAATTTACGAAAAAATAAAAAAAACGAAAATAACATAAAGGAAAAAAACGAATTTTTTGGCAGTGCACATGTCTAATATCTATCCCGGCCGTTTTAATTGGCCGGCGTGAGATGACATCACTCTCGCGCATGTGTGGGAGTTCAGTCACCTTGGCATTGCCGAAATTCTACACTGAGCTGTGAGTGTACAGCATGGGCAGGCAGATAAGGGAACTTTAATGTATTATGCCTCTTCTGCATTAAAAATCCTGCCTATCCACTATGAATGTATTGAATATTTACTTGCTCAATACCTTATATTTTGAAGTTAAAGTGTTATTAACCACTTCAATACCAGGCACTTACACCCCCTGCCCAAGCCAATTTTCAGCTTTCAGCGCTGTCGCTGTTTAAATGACAATTGGGCGGTCATGCTACACTGTACCCAAACAGAATTTTTATAATTTTGTTCCCACAAATAGATCTTTCTTTTGGTGGTATTTGATCACCTCTGCGGTTTTTATTTTTTGCTAAACAAATAAAAGAAGACAGAAAATTTTGAAAAAAATAAAAGTTTTGCTTTTGTTTCTGTTATAAAATTTTGTAAGTAAGTTTTCTTCTTCACTGATGGGCACTGATAAGGCGATTGTGTATGTGAAAAATATTGCGCTATCCCAGAACAAAAACCCTAGAAAGTGGGGGGGAGGAGGGTGTAGCAGCTGCACTAGAATGTAACAAAATTCAAAAGGGAGTGTGGGTAAATGTGTAGCGCTACGTGTAAGTGAAATAAGAAAAAATCACCAAATGATGTATACTCAACAGAGTATAACTATAACATAATAATGTTCAGTCCACATGAAAACAATCAGTCCATGTAGAAATTCAATGTGATAAATTGTCCATCGTGTGTGGATAACATATTAAAGATGTCATGAGATTGAATAAACCATCCCAACGATGAGAGATGTAATTAGGACTGTGCTTACCGGAATCGTTGGACCCGACTGTCGTACGACAACAGGTCAATCGAGCGTATCCAACCAGCTGTGCAACAGGGCTGTCAACGAGGATCCAAGAAGAAGTGGGGTGCACCCCCCTGGTGTCCAGAAGACGTCAACTCACGATAAGGCCAAAAGGCCCGATGTTCCTCAGCCGGAGGTGACTCCAATGGAAGTGTCAAAACCATGGAGCAGTTGGAAAAACCGTGGAGATCCACCAACCATATTTGCATGCGGCGCACCGCCTCTGTCTCTTATGAATGGAGCTCCAGTAGAGAGAAGTCGTGTGTATCTGTGTACACGGCTCACACTCTCTACAGCAGCCTCTGACAATTTAACTTCAAAACTGCTCTGCAGAGGCGAATTGCCGGCGGTATTACCGCGGTTTCCCATTGATTTCAATGGGAAGGAGCGTTATAGGAGCGGTAAACACCCTGCTCCTTTACCGCTCCAAAGATGCAGCTAGCAGGACTTTGCGCTTTCACACTAAAGACTGCAGGGCATGATTTTTTTAAACAATATAGCAGCGCTGTTTTTAGCACTAAACCGCCTGAAAAACGTGTTGTGTGAAAGGGGCCTTATGGTTGCACCGATACTAGTATCGATATCGGTGCCGATACCAAGTAATTGTACTCGTGCAAATTGACCGATACCTGAAAACGATACTTTCAGGTTCGGTTCTTTGAGCTATCAGTGGGTCTCCCCTGTTAACAGCTAAACTGTCAAAGTCCGGTAATTGGAGCTGTCAAAAAAAAAATCAGCCGGCAATGTGTATTAACAAAATTACTCAGCCGCTGAAACACTAATGGCGCGTACACACAATCGGTTTGTCTGATGAAAACGGTCTTATGGACCGTTTTCATCAGACGAACCGATCATGTGTGGGCCCCATCGGTTTTTTATCCATCGGTGAAAAAACTAGGAACTTGTTTTAAAATTCTGATGGTTAAAAAAACGATAGAAAAAAACGATTGTCTGTGGGCAAGTCTATCGGTTAAAAATCCACGCATGCTCACAATCAAGTCGACGCATGCTCGGAAGCATTGAACTTCATTTTTCTCAGCACGTCGTTGTGTTTTAAGCCACCGTGTTCTGACACAATCGTTTTTTTTAACTGATGGTGTGTAGGCAAGACTGATGAAAGTCAGCTTCATCGGATATCTGATGAAAAAATCCATCAGACCGTTTTCATCGGATGAACCGATCGTGTGTACAGGGCATGAGATTAAAAGAAACATTGGGCCAGATTCAGGTAGAAGTGCGGCGGCGTAACGTATCGTAGATACGTTACACCGCCGCAAGTTTTCATCGCAAGTGCCTGATTCACAAAGCACTTGCAATGAAAACCTACGCTGGTGGCCTCCGGCGTAAGCCCGCGTAATTTAAATGGGCGTGTGCCATTCAAATTAGGCGCGCTCCTGCGCCGGACCTACTGCGCATGCTCCGTTTCGAAATTCCCGTCATGCTTTGCGCGAAGTGACGTCATTTTTTCGAACGGCGACATGTGTAGCGTACTTTTGTATTCCCGGACGTCTTACGCAAACGACGTGAATTTTTAAATTTCGACGCGGGAACGACGGCCATACTTTATACAGCACATACGTGTGCTGTGTAAAGTTAAGGCACCCAGAACGACGACTAACTTTGCGACGGGAAACTAGACTAGAGGCGACGTAGCGAACGCGAAAAACCATCGTGGATCGCCGTAACTCTTAATTTGCATACCCGACGCTGGTTTACAACGTGACCTCCCCCCAGCGGCGGCCGCGGTACTGCATCCTAAGATCCGACAGTGTAAAACAATTACACCTGTCGGATCTTAGGGATATCTATGCGTAACTGATTCTATGAATCAGTCGCATAGATACTCTGAGGCCCCATACACACGAGAGGATTTATCCGCAGATACGGTCCAGCGGACCGTATCCGCGGATAAATCCTCTCGAGGATTTCAGAGGATTTCTATGCGATGGCGTGTACACACCATCGCATTGAAATCCGCGCTGAAATCCTCTGCCGATGACGTGTCGCGCCGTCGCCGCTATTATGACGCGGCGACGGGCGCGACGCTGTCATATAAGGAATTCCACGCATGCGTCAAATCATTACGGCGCGTGCGGGGAATCCCTTTAGACGGATGGATCCGGTAAGTCTGTACAGACGAGCGGATCCATCCGTTGGAATGGATTCCAGCAGATGGATTTGTTGTGCATGTCAGCAAATATCCATCTGCTGGAAATCCATCCCAGGGGAGATTTATCTGCGGATAAATATCCGTTGGCGTGTACACACCATAGGATCTATCCGCAGAAACCCATTTGATGGGATTTATCTGCGGATAGATTCTATGGTGTGTATGGGGCCTGAGAGATACGACAGAGTATCTGAGATACTCCGTCGTATCTCGGCTGTGAATCTGGCCCATTGTTTATTTTTGTATCTTTCTGTTTCTTAATCTGCAGAACAAATGTTCCTCTGTTTAACCCCTTATTAACCCTTAATTGAAAAAGCGCAACATTTTAAAAATATATATATTTATTTCATTTGTAAATAACTTTTCAATGCTTCGTACCATTGCTGACAGCTGAAGTGAACAAAAAAAATTGTGGTAGGTATCGGTAATTGGTATTGGCGAGTACTAAAAAAAAAAAGTATCGGTAGTCGTACTCATAAAAAATGGTATCAGTGCATTCCTAGTTTTTATGATGCATTGGAGTCTGGATATATGACAATGTTATTCATCTCTGTAAACATCTATTTCCTTTTCTGGGACCCAATTTGCATTACTGGGAACCTATAATTTTATTGTTTATTGTTTTTACAGATATTTCCAGCAAGAGAGACGTCTTTTCTTGCACAACAAAAATAACCTGAAAATATCTGTCTAGTTCTTCTGGTACTCTCTCCATTCTGAAAAGGGACAAGCACCAGAAAATTCAAGTGTACGAACGGCAGACAACTGGGTTCATGATTAAGCAGGCTGCTGGCACTCACTAGTCAGAGTGGATTGAATGTCAGAAGAACTGGATGTGTTGGCTGAGCAGTGCTATGTATTTAGGTAAGCCCTACAGCAGGGTTCTTTGTGTAAGCTTGGCAGTACTATATACTAAAAATCCAGTAAAATAGGACTTTTGCTTTAACATGTTCAAGAACCATACACAAAACATAATGAATAATTTTTTCCTCATAGCAAATCCTGTTTCTGTCTAAGGCCTTATGCTGAATCAGAGCACATTTCCAGAGACCCAGAGGAGGGTGCCCTGGGTCTGGTAAGAGACTATCATCAAGCAAATTACTATATTTATTGGCATATAACACTCACTTTTTTACCCTGAAAATAGAGGGTAAACTGTGCCTTCGTGTTATAAGCAGGGGGCTGTGGAAGGTTTTTCCCCTGAAACTTCCCTCTTAGGCCCCGTACACACGGTCGGACAAAACCGTTGAGAATGGACCGAGGTTCAGTTTCATTGACCAAACCGACCGTGTGTATGGCCCATCGGTCTGTTTTCCTTCGGTCCAAAATTTTAAAACATGCTTCAAAACCGAACCGATGGACCGCTGCCCGATCGGTCCAAACAGATGGTTAGTACAGAGAAGCATTGGTTCAAAACCCGCGCAAGCTCAGAATCAAGTCGACGCATGCTTGGAAGCATTGAACTTCGTTTTATTCAGCACGTCGTGTGTCTGACGTCACCGCGTTCTGACCCGATCGGTTTTTGGAACGATGGTGTGTATGCACCTCAGACCATCAGGCCACTTCAGCGGTGAACCGATGAAAACGGTCCGTCGGACCATTCTCATCGGCTTGAAACGACCGTGTGTACAAGGCCTCAAAGTTAGGGTGCGTGTTATACGCCTGTGCGTGTTATATGCCGATAAATATGGTAATCTGTTGTCTCCTATGTGAGCGAGGTGACAAGCACAAGACAATTTAGTGGCTCCTTTGGGGGTAGAGCTATAGGCTTAATTTCCATGGACGTTTTTACAGCCACTTTTTTTAGCCTTTTTTACAGCTTAAAAACGCCTGTCCATTTTTTTTTTTGAGCTGGAGTTCAAAAACGCTGCGGCAGCGTTTTTGCGCGTCTTTGAGCATTTATTAACGTCTGGCGTTTTTACAGCTCTAACTCTGGAGCTTCAGAACGCACTGGTCCTAGGTTTTTTTTGCAGCTTAAAAACGGCTCAGCCATCTACAGCTGAAAAACGTCATGGTGGGCATGAGGACATAGACTAACATGGAGAGCTGTTTTAAAGCTGCAAAAAACGCTCAGAAAAGTGGCTGTAAAAACGTCCAAAAACGTCCATGGAAATGAAGCCTAAGTGCTATCCCAGTTCTGAGCACTTCATAGTGGTTATGTGTGCATGATATTTTCTGTAATACAGTCCTATGGGCTAAACAACAGACGTATTTAACACTGTACACTCATAGGCTCGACTTTATGGCCTAAAAATGATTTCAACAAAACCTATACAAATTGGCCCGGATTCAGGTAGAATTGCGCATTATTTACGGAGGCGCAGGGCAACGTTTTTGCCCTGCGCCCCTGCAAATTTGCTCCGCTGCCCTTGATTCACGGAGCAGAAGCTCCGTAAATTGCACAGGTGCGCTGGCAAAATGCCCGGCGCAAGAGCACGCAATTTAAATGATCCCGCAGGGGGCGGGAATCATTTAAATTAAGGGCGTTCCCGCGCCGATCGTAGAGCGCATGCTCCGTCGGGAAACTTTCCCGACGTGCATTGCGGCAAATGACGTCGCAAGGACGTAATTTGCTTCAAAGTGAACGTGAATGCGTCCAACGCGGGAACGACGGGTATACGTAACATGGGCTGCCCCTGCTAATAGCAGGGGCAGCCTTGCGCGAAAACCGCTGTACTTAAACGACGTAAATTGCGTACGCAGGGCTCGCGCAACGTTGTGAATCAGTGTTAGTATGCAATTTGCATACTATACACTGAGCACAACGGGAACGCCACCTAGCGGCCACCGCAAGAATGCAGCCTAAGATATGCGGGCATAAGAGCCTTATGCCGCGCAGATCTTAGGCTGCAGTCGGCGTAACGAGGTTCCTGAATCAGGAGCACTCGTTACGCCGGGGCAAGTAAGCAATTGCGCTGTGTAACCTATGGTTACACAGGCGCAATTGCTTCTTGAATCTACCCCATTGTGTTTATTTTCTCTCCTTTGTTCTGTTTAATACACCTGTTCAACAAGTGCAAAAAATACCAGAATTTTTTTTGCCAGACATTATGTGAGCTGATAACTTTTTGTTCTCAGCCTGTGCGCAAGGACGGGTTATGAATATAAGCCGGAAGGAATGAGGAGAGCTCTGTGTTCTTTGTAATCCATTAGAAATGAAGTAGGCGGGGTTGACATTCAACAATTCAGAGCAGTTGTTGTCATGCAAGTGTAGGATCACACAAATTTTTTAGCACATGAACAGTCATTTTTCTGTAACCGCAGTGTTTCAAAAGGTTTTAAACATGGGGGAATGAGCATGTATTCCAGAGATGTACTAAATATGTTTTTTTTTTATTCTGCCTTGACAAGCTCTTAAAAAAAAAAAAAAATATTTAGGAGCAGGCTTCTATTCCTAAGTTGTATTTAAAATTACTATGGAGCACCTTTACAGTTTTACTAAAAAAGGTTTCTCATGTTATAGCCAGTCTATGTAATTCTTTAGTATTGCAAGTTTAAAGGGGGCATCTGAACACAGGGCCTTAAAATGTAGTTATTGAATATATTAAAATATCAATAACAGGAGCAGGTTAAGACGTTTTCAACATTTCTCTATTGTCCTTATTGTGTTTCAAGTACCACTTTATGCATTGACACACTGTACCTTCATAGACCAAGTATTTCTGGAAAGTATGCTCACCTGCTGAGTTGACACTATCCGCAGGCAGCTTAACTCTTTAAAGCGGAGGTCCTCCCGAATTTTTTTTTTTTTAAAGCCAGCAGCTACAAATACTGCAGCTGCTGACTTTAAAAAAATGGACACTTACCTGTCCAGCGCGCCCGCGATGTCGGCAGCCGCGGCCGAGCAATCGCTCGTCTCTCGGCTGCCCCCGGCCATACTCAGTGAGGGAATCAGGAAGTGACTTCACTGCCCGTTGCGGCTTCACTGCCCGGTTCCCTACTGCGCGAGCGGCACGGCCCGTCCTCAATGGTCCCTGCTCTCTCCTGGGAACAGTGAAACAGTGGGGGGGTAAGTGGCGTGACTCCCACAGAAGTCTATGCCCGGAAGTGAGTGCAAATACCTGTCTTAGGATTAGTGCAACACAGAGGATGTTTTTTTTTTTTTTTTCATTCTTTTTAAGTATAAGATAGCAATGACTTTCCTAAGCCCCGTCTCAGAGAATTAATAACACTGACTGTAAGAACATAGAAGAAACAATGAGGGTATAGCTAGGAATAAACTAACTAACTAACCACTAAACAGGAGGGGGGACAGAGGGAGATACCAAATCACATAAGTAAACAAGTTGTGCTAAGCCCCTAAACCAGAACAGTAGGAACTTTAGGCAAGGGGGTTATAACCCTCATAAGTATTTTTTGCCATCTGTTTCTCATTGGAGAGATTTAACTTCACTTCCTGCCCCATAGCCAAAAAGGGAAGTGAAGGCAAATCCCTGTAAATTAAGGGAATCCATTGGGGACACCCAAGTCACCAGAACTAGTGTCCCCATTAGGAGATTTCCCCTCTATTTTTTTTTTTTTACTTTCACTTTTGATGATAACAATAAACAGGATAAATAATTTAAAAAAAAAGCCCAGCTCACCTGAGCCTGTCCCTCGTTGATGGTACTCTGCTACATGTGCAGCTGCTGCAGCATTATTTTAGTTGAGTTCCAAGGTGGGCATGTCGCAGATCAAGTGGTTTGCGGGCAGAAGGAATTCTTGCTGAATTTTGCCCAGCTGAAAACTTGCTGGATAGGGTCACCTGATGAGGCTACAAACTATTTTATCCGTCCTCAGAAGATCTTGTAGCCCTGTGTATCAATCTAGAAACTGCTGTACTGCCAAATTGAGGACGTTTGCCAGGCAAGGCATGTGTGTCAACTTTTCTTGCCACAGGGCGGACAAAAGTAAATGCGACTGTTACACCATTCCTGGCACAAGTTGCCACGAGAGTAACCACCGATAAACCTGCCTCTGCAGAGCTGAAAGATTCTCTGGCCCAGTGGCTCTTGGTTTACCAGCAGAAGCACCGCGTGGCATCTTTTGGTCTTAACCATAGAATAGCCTCTTGAACACTTAAGGCCGCGTACACACAGTCGGCCCAAACCGATGAAAACGGCCTGAAGTCCAGTTTCATCGGTCCAAACAGACCGTGTGTACGGCCCATCGGTCTGTTGTCCTTCGGACAAAAATTAGAGAACTTGCTTTAAAATCGAACCAATGGACGCCTGACCATCAGTCAAAACCGATGGTTAGTACACAAAAGCATCGGTTCAAAACCTGCGCATGCTCAGAATCAAGTCGACGCATGCTTGGAAGCATTAAACTTCGTTTTTTTCAGCACGTCGTGTATTTTACGTCACCGCGTTTTGACCCGATCGGTTTTTGAACTGATGGTGTGTACGCACATCAGACCATCGGTCTGCTTCAGCGGTGAACATTTGAAAACGGTCCGTCGGACCATTCTCATCGGATGTGTGTACCCGGCCTACGAGGGACAGATTGATCAGAGGATGACTTAGCGGAAAAGGGCATTGAGGAGGAGTAGGAGGTGGAGGGGAAGCTCTGGCACTGTCACCAGCAGCTGTAAAGATACAGAGCAGTTGAACAAGGTCCAGCAGTGTGCCCTAATCTTCCTGGCTGCCAGCAGAGCCACTAAGTGGTCTACACATGCTTGCTTGTGCACGTGTCTGTGCTCACGTGAACCTTGCTGCTGACTATGTGGTCAAGTGACATGGAAAAGTTGCCTTCCATGTGATGGTCAAGAGCAGGGACTGCCTACCGGTCAAAAAAAAGGTGGCCGGGAACATGACACTGCGGTACAGCACAAGCTGTAAATTCCCAAAAGGGGGTAGAATCCAACAGTTTGAAATACAGGAGTTGGCCAAGCTGGCATTTAGGCACTAGGGTAACTGGGAGTGTATTTTTTTTGCAATCTAGCAGCTGGGGCAGCAAAACTTGCCTGCTCAATGCTACAGATAGTGGAGTGGGATTGGCAAAATGAGAGAAATGTTGCAACCTACACTTGCCCCAACTCTGTGTGGCACCATGTAGACCCTTGTGGTGCTTTAGTTCACTGTAAACTGTGGTGCTTGGGTGCATTGTAAACTGTTGTGCTTTGATGGACTAAGCCCATCAATCAATCTGTGGTGCTCTACTGCAAACACAGAGTACCTGTTGTGGTGACTTCAACAGATTCAAGCTGCTGTTGATACTGCTTATACAGCATTAAATGGTCGGTGGACTACTGATCCAAGCCAGTCCTTCTTGCAAACCATGTGCCCTCAGGCCACAGCGAACCCAAAACCCCACAGTCTCTCCTCTGGCCTTGCACCCAGCTCCCCTGGCATGGCTCCTCCAGATATATACTGTGCCTCACTCGCCGAACTTCTCCTGCCCTGAGTTCTTGAAGAATTTACCCGGACATGCGTACAGACTGCTTCTCCAGCTCTGTTCCAGGACACCTCCTCCATAACCGTGTTTCAGGTCACCTGAGGCCAGGTGACAGATGCACTCCGTTGGAGTCAGGAGTGCAACGCTAAGGTAGTGGACCCTAGGATTGACTGCTGTGGCTGGAACTCTGGGAGGTTCAGGAAGGCAGGTCCACTGGAACACCAACACGGATCCCACTGGGAGCTAGAGCATAAATTCCCCAGGGCGTGGAGTCCAAGAGCCAGCAGGTGTTCACCAGAGCCTTTAGTGGTGAGGATGGACTGTGCTGCAACTGGCTCCAGGTCGCAGCCCCCAGGGTCTCCCAGCTCACGCTCATGGTAGACTACAGGGAGCTAGAGTGGAAGCAGAAGACTGTGACAACAAAGGATAGTCAGGAGATAGCCAAAAAGTCGGGGCAACAAGCAGGTAAGGATAGTCAGGAGATAGCCAAAAGTCGTTGTAACAAGCAGGTAAGGATAGTCGAGAACAAGCTAAGATCGGTAACTGGAATCAGGCGTAGAAGACACAGCAAGTCGCACATGAAAGTTAAACACACAATATCGATCAGCAGGGCTGGCTTGCAGTGCACAGGTTAATATAGAGTTCTCTGATAGGGGCTGGGGTGGAGCCATGCTTTGAGGAGAGATTACTTAACAGCTAGGTGAGAGTGGCTGGTCTCTAAAGCTGAACACATGGAGGAGAGGTAAGCTGACAAACATTACTGCGTATCCATGACAGTACCCAGGGCTGTCTTAATGAGAGGGCACACCTGGGCACTGCCTGGGGGCCCCAGCTGCATGGGGGGCCCCTGCACTTTCCCCAAAGCACCTGGTCCTTGAGCCCACGCTGCCCCGAATTTGGGAGCCCCATGATGGCACTGAGAGTTATAGATGCAAAGGGAAGGCAGTCTGCCTCCTACCTTGTAAAGTTTGTACAGGGTTGTAAAGGTAAATGTTTTTTCACCTTAATGCATCCTATGCATTAAGGTGAAAAAACATCCGACGGTACCGCCCCCCCCCCCCCCGAACCCCTGTTTTACTTACCTCACCCCTCAAAAGTCCAGTGCGCGTCCCTGTGATCCTCTTCGGTTCCCAGCCTGGCCGTTGATTGGCTAGGCTGCATGGATTGATAGCAGTGCAGCCGTTGGCTGGCGCTGCTGTCAATCACATCCGATGACGTGGCGTCCCGGGGGGCGGGGCCGAGTGATACAGTCAGCGGCTATGCCTGCCGCTGTATCACGGGAGCGCGCCCGCAAAAGCTTTCCACGGGAGCGTGCCCGCAAAAGATGGAAAGCTCTTGTGAGGAGGAGCCGAGACAGCCGATGGACCCCAGAAGACAGGGTTCGCGGACACCCTGTGCAAAACGAGCTGCACAGTGGAGGTAAGTATAACATGTTTGTTATTTTACAAAAAAAAATGTTTTACTTTAGTGTTCCTTTAATGTCTGTTTACCTGCACTGTCATCATTGTATGGGCCCCAGAGCATTACTTTGCCCAGGGGCCCATGACGCTATTAAGATGGCCCTGACAGTACCCCCCCCCCCCCTCTTACGAAGCCTCCCCCTTCCCCGCCTGGGCCCAGGTTTAGAGGGGAACTTCAGATGAAACTTCCTCAACAGATGAGGTGCAAAGACCTCAGATCCAAGACCTCTCCTCAGGACCATACCCTTTCCAATGCACAAGGTACTGAAGAATGCCTCTACAGAGTCAGGAATCCAGAATTTGAAACAAACTATATTCAGTGTAGAAGCAGGGCCGGCCCTACCATGGAACCCGATGGTACCATTGTACCAGGCAGCACTTTCAGGGGGGCAGCAAATTTCCTGCCTGCACGCCATCCCATTCCGCCAGCTCCACTCTCCACTCCACTTAATTGCATGAATAGAGCCATAACAGGTCCTTTTTATACTCCTATATACATGTATAGAGCCATGATAGGTCCACTTTAGTTATCATGATATAAAATAATGGATGTGGGGGCATTTTGGTGGGCGTAATTTTTTTTTGGGGGGGCAGCATTTCATTCTTGGTACCAGGCAGCACAATGTCTTGGGCCGGCACTGTGTAGAAGTTATAGTGTACGGACCAATGAATCTTGGGGCAAACTTCAGAGAAGGAACTCAGAGCTTGATGTTCCTAGTGGAGTGCCAGACTTTGTCCCCTGGCTGAAAAGAAGGCGGTTTGCACCTGCGGCGGTCGGCAAAGCCTTTGAATTTGTCAGCAGCTGGTCGGAGGGAATCATGAACGTCACCCCAAATAGAATTGAAAGACTCCTGAGCCGTAGCCAAAGCTGGAATATCTGGAGAACAGATCATGGGAAGAGGAAGTTGAGGGTGTTTTTCATAAACTGTGAAAAAAGGGTGTCTTCTGCGAACTGGTATTACATGATCGTTATGAGAGAATTCTGCCCATGAGAGTAGAGAGGACCAATCGTCATGATAAGCAGAGACTAAGGTGCAAAGGAAGACCTCTAACTCCTGATCAACCCTCTTAGTCTGTCCATTGGATTGAGGGTGGTAAGAAGAGGAAAAATCCAAGACAATATTGAGGGATTTGCAAAAGGTTCTCCAAAAACGAGATGTAAATTGAACACCCTAGTCGGAAACAATATGAGGAGAAACCCCATGGAGGCGGAAAATTTCTCGAACAAAAATGGGAACCGAGGCAGGAGCAGAAAGAAGGCCAGGAACAGGAACAAAATGAGCCATCTTGGAGAACCGATTGATTACCACCTAAATGACGTATTATTCTCTGACAGTGGAAGATCTGTGATAAAATCCATGGCAATGTGAGACCAGGGCTCCTTAGGAATGGGCAAGGGCATGAGAAGACCAGCAGGGGTTTGGGTGGAGGATTTAGACTGAGCACAGACATGACAAGCCTTAACGTAGACTTTGACATCCGAGCAGAGATTAGGCCACCAGTAGTGACGACTGATGGGCAGGAAGGATCGGAGGAACCCAGCATGACCTGCCACCTTGGAGTCATGTCCCCAACGAAGGATCTTAGCTCTTAGCTCAGTGGGGACAAAGGTCTTGCCAGGAGACATTTTTGACTCCAGGGTGGTAGAATGGGCAACAATGCATGAGGTCAGGACAATCGGCTCAAGTTCAGGGGTGAACTCCTCGTCCAAAGAGCCAATTGACCTAGAGAGCGCATCAGCCAGACCGTTGCAGGAACCAGGTTTGTACATAATCGTGAAATTAAAACGGGAAAAGAAAAGAATCCACCTCAGTGTCCATTCGTGCCACCTCATCAGTGCCTACCAGTACAGCCTATTAGTGTCAATCGGTGTCCATCAGTGCCACCTCATCAGTGCTCACCAGTTCAGCCTATAAGTGCCACCTCATCAGTGCCCACCAGTGCAGCCCATCAGTGTCCATCAGTGCAGCCTATCAGTGCCCATCATTGCAGCCCAATCAGTGTCCATCAGTGCATCCTATCAGTGTCCCTCAGTGCAACCTCATCAGTGCCAACCAGTGCCACCTCATCAGTGCCTACCAGCACAGCCCATCAGTGCAGCCTGTCAGTGTCCATGAGTGCCACCTTATCAGTGCCTACCAGTGCAGCCTATCAGTGTCAATCAGTGTCCATCAGTGCCACCTCATCAGTGCCCACCAGTGCAGCCTATCAGTGCTCACCAGTTCATCTTATAAGTGCCACCTCATCAGTGCCCACCAGTGCAGCACATCAGTGTTTTTCAGTGCAGCCTATCAGTGCCCATCAATGCAGCCCCATCCGTTTCCATCAGTGCAGCCCATCAGTGTCCATCAGTGCAGCCTATCAGTGTCCATTATTGCCACCTCATCAGTGCCCACCAGTGCAGCCCATCAGTGCCACCTAATCAGTGCCCACCAGTGCAGCCCATCAGTGCCACCTAATCAGTGCCTACCAATGCAGCCCATCAGTGGAGCCTATCAGTGTCCGTCAGTGCACATCAGTGCAGCCTATCAGTACCTATCAATGCCACCTCATCAGTGCCCACCAGTGCAGCCTAACAGTGTCCATCAGTGCAGCCTAACAGTGTCCATCAGTGCCACCTTATCAGTGCTCACCAGTGCAGCCCATCAGTGTCCATGAGTGAAGCCTATCAGTGTCCATCAGTGCCCACTAGCTCAGCCTATCAGTGCCACCTCAACAGTGCAGCCCATCATCGCAGCATATCAGTGTCCATCAGTGCAGCCTAACAGTGTCCATTAGTGCCACCTCATCAGTGCTCACCATTGCATCCCATCAGTGTCCATGAGTGCAGCCTATGAGTGTCAATCAGTGTCCAGGAGTGCCACCTTATCAGTGCCCACCAGTGCAGCCTATCAGTGCCCACCAGTGCAGCCCATCAGTGTCTTTCAGTGACACCTATCAGTGTCCACCAGTGGAGTGCTCCCGGCTCCGTCCTGACCCCTTTCCTGGCCACAGACAGAAGACAGAGCAGTCCGAGTGGCTGTACTCTATTTGGCCACTTGGGCTGCTCTGTCTTCTGTCTGTTGCCAGGGGAGGGGACGGAGCCGGGAGATTGCCCAGAACTCGCGGTTGTCTGGGAGCCCATAGCCAAATGTGGGAGACTTGGGATGCCTGCAAAGAACTTGGGTCTGTAAAGCACATGTGGGGTTTTTAGTAACACTACTCCAAGGGGTTAACTCAGCCAGGACAAGAAGAGGAGTGTAGTTGCTATGGGTAACCAAGTAAAGGAACAAGCTACAAGAAACCAGTTGCTAGGCGTGGTAACTGGTAGGTGACAGATCTTCTGGTTCAGATCTTCTGGCTCAATGTTCTGATTCCCTCCCTAGCTTTCGGTATCCAATATCAACCGGATCTGAACCTGCGTTATGGAGATCGAGGAGTAAGATAAGTGATGTACAATGCACTATTTACATTTAATTCTTGCCTGCAGTTGGGCTACTTGGTGTCTGGGCCGCCCACAATGTACCCATACGTCGCTGCCTACTTCCGGGTTTGGGGCACGTATGCCCCCCCCCCCCCCCCCCCGGCCACCATTGTGATTGTGTACACAGCGGACAATGATTCAGAGGAACTGCTGATCGGCTGTGTACAATCACAGCCCAGAGCTCTGTGTTGGTAAACAACACAGAGCTTTGTAGAGTGGGAGCGATCTGTCAGTTTCTCATCCTTGCAAAGCAGCACACTATACAATTACACATAGTTATGCACATATTTAACCACTTGATTGTCTTAGATGTTAACCCCTTACAAGCCAGTATCATTAGTACAGTGACAGTGTATAATATTATCACTGATCACTGTATTAATGTCACTGGTTATATCAGTGGCAGTTAGTCAGTTTCCCCAGGGTCAGTTAGTGTCAGCTTGGCCGTGGCACTATCACAGTCCCATTATAAGTCGCTGATCGCTGTTATTAGTAGAATTAAAAAGTAAAAATCCCAGTATATATTCTTTAGTTTGTAGATGCTATAACTTTCACCCAAACCAATTAACTTACACTTATTAGGATTTTCTTTAAATACAAAGGGCCAGATTCACAGATGAAATACGCCGGCGTATCTACTGATACGCCGGCGTATTTTCAAATTTCCCACGTCGTATCTTTAGTTTGAATCCTCAAACCAAGATACGACGGCATTTGGGTAAGATCCGACAGGCGTACGGCTTCGTACGCCTTCGGATCTTAGGATGCAATACTTCGGCGTCCGCTGGGTGGAGTTTGCGTCGTTTTCCGCGTTGGGTATGCTAATTAGCTGTTTACGGCGATCCACGAAGGTACGCGCGGTCGTCGCATTCTCTTACGTCGTCGCTAGTTGGCTTTTCCCGGCGTAAAGTTACGGATGCTATTTCAATGGCTTATATTTAGACTAGCCATGTTAAAGTATGGCCGTCGTTCCCGCGTCGAATTTCAATATTTTTTTTTTTTGCGTAAGTCGTCTGTGAATAGGAAAGGACGTAACGCACTTTGCCGTTCAAAAAATTACGTTGGTGCGACGTCATTTCGCGCAAATCACGGCGGGAAATTTCAAAACGGAGCACGTTCGGCGCGGGAACGCGCCTAATTTAAATGATACACGCCCCATTTGAATTAGGCGGGCTTGCGCCGGACGGATTTACGTTACGCCGCCGCAAGTTTACAGGCAAGTGCTTTGTGAATCAAGCACTTGCCCGTAAAACTTGCGGCGGTGTAACGTAAATGTGATACGTTGCGCCGTCGCGGATTTACGCGATTCTACCTGAATCTGGCCCAAAATATGTAGCAATATTGGCCAAAATGTATTAAGAAATTCGTTTTTTTTTTTCATATGCTTTATAGCAGAAAGTAAACAAATATATATATATTTTTTTAATGTTTGGTATTTTTTTGTTTATATCACAAAAAAAATAAAAAACCCAGTGATGATCAAATACAGTAAAACCTTGGTTTGAGAGTAACTTGGTTTGAGAGTGTTTTGCAAGACAAGCAACATTTTTAAATACATTTTGACTTGATATAAGAGTAACATCATGTAACAACTGAGTATAAAAGAGAAGAGAGGCGCCTCTAAGTGTAGAAATATAAAATTACATTTAATGCAGGTACAACATCTTGCAACATATTGCTACACTTAGACGCACCTCTCTTTATACTCTGTAGCGCCTACTGGATTTTGCTTCTAATTCCCTTGTGGAGGCTTCCATTTATGGATGGACATTTTATGGTTACACAACCTATCACATTGCTATAATTTTTTGATATGGACAATAAACTGAAGGACTTATGAACAAATGGTTGTGGAGCGAATCATTTGAAATTACATTATTTCTTATGGGGAAATTCGTTTTGATATACAAGTGCTTTGGATTACAAGCATGTTTCTGGAACGAAATATACTCGCAATCCAAGGTTTTACTGTACCACCAAAAGAAAGCTCTATTGGTGTGAAAAAAATGAAATAGATTTAGTTTGGGTATAGCAACGCATGACCACGCAAATACTAGTTAAAGTAGCGCAGTGCCGAGAAGCAAAAAATGGCCTGGACATGAAGAGGTAAAATCTTCTGGAGCTCAGGTGGTTAAAGAGAAGTATGTTTTTTTGTCCATTCATACTTACCTAGGTGGATGCAGCATCGCTCCAATGCTGCATCTGTCCCCCCGGACCTCTACACTGAGAACGGGGCAATCGAATACCGCTCGCTCGTTTCTCACAGATCCCCGAGCGGAGAGCTGCTGACTGTAAATACACAGCTCTCTTCTCTGTTCCTCCACGCTCACTGGAGCGCAGATTCTTCTCTGCTGTTTACTTTCAATTTCTAAGGACTACACATCCCATGGTACCTTGCTGCCTGCAGGCAATGATTCCTGTAATGACTCAGCCTCCTGAAACTTAGAAGGCAGGTGTTCTGTCAGATTAGGGAACCCATCAGATCAGCGAACGGAAGTGACGTTCTATCAGCTGACTGACCAAAAATACTCACTGTACATACGTTTCATTGCTAGCAGGTTTGCTAATCTGACAAAACACCTGCAGTCAGAAGGCGACAGAGTGACACAACAACACCTATTCAAAGGGCATGGTAATTATGTGTCGCACTTCAAGGAAGTAAATGTATAGGGATCTTTACAAAGTAAGTTTACAAACTTTAAGATTGTTAACATTAATAGGAGTGGGCCAGAAATAATTGAAATACAATGTAAAAATCAATATATAATTTTACATTTTGATCCATAGATACACTTTAATTACTTCCTTGACTTCTGGCTAAAGGGACATCTAGTGGCCAAAATAGGAATTACTATGGGCTACCTCTGTGTCCTACCTTACACTTTTATTCACAGATTTATATATTTATACAGCTGCAGCATGTCTGCTGTACATATATATTGTGTAAAACATGTCTTGTCATGGCCTGTCAACCTGCTGCTAACCTTTGATTTGCTGGATGACTATTTTGTATCACCCAGGATGCAATACACGGTTGGCTGCCTTGGCCCCTGCATTTTATCAGATTACTTTCGGTTTTAATCTTTGTTTTTTGTTTTCTTTTTCAGTCAGTTTCAGTTTGACAGCTGTTGTGACTCAGTAATGCTTATCGGATCCAAGAACCTGGTATATGTCCTGTGAGCACCTATGTAATAGACAAAGGGCCAGATTCTCAAAGGAGATACGACGGCGTATCTCCAGATACGCCGTCGTATCTCTGAGTCTGGGCGGTCGTATCTATGCGCCTGATTCTTAGAATCAGTTACGCATAGATTTCTATTAGATCTGACTGGCGTAAGTCTGTTACGCCATCGGATCTTAACTGCATATTTACGCTGGCCGCTAGTGGCGTGTACGCTGATTTACGCCTAGAAATATATAAATCAGCTAGATACGCGAATTCACGAACGTACGCCCGGCCGACGCAGTACAGTTACACCGTTTACGTTAGGCTTTTCCCGGCGTAAAGTTACCCCTGCTATATGGTGGCGTACATGCGGCGTTCCAATGTTAAGTATGGACGTCGTTCCCGCGTCGAATTTTGAATATTTGACGTCGTTTGCGTAAGTCATCCGTGAATGGGGCTGGACGTCATTTACGTTCACGTGGAAACCAATATGTCCTTGCGGTGTACTTTGGAGCAATGCACACTGGGATATTCCACAGACAGCGCATGCGCCGTTCGTAAAAAAACGTTGATCCCGTCGGGTCACAAGTTATTAACATAAAACACGCCCCCTGTTCCAAGTTTAAATTAGGCGGGCTTACGCCGGCCTATTTACGCTACACCGCCGCAACTTACGGAGCAAGTGCTTTGAGAATACAGCACTTGCCCATCTAAGTTGCGGAGGCGTAACGTAAATCGGATACGTTAAGCCCGCGCAAAGATACGCCGATCTACGAGAATCTGGCCCATAGTATTTTAAGCATGCAGGAAAAGTGTCTGCTAAACACTGAATGCCACAACTGTGATATAATAAATTCAGAATTTTAAGACTACCTGGAAAGCTCCAGGTCTGGCTCTTGAAAAACTCATGTTGGTAAACAAGTATAGTGCAGAACAGAACATAAAACTACAGTGCAAACTTCCTACCTATGATTCTAAGCATTCTCTGTTTCTCTTTTCATCTTTGCTATTAACCTTAAAAAAATCTTGTTCCTTTAATTCCCCGTACACACGATCAGTCTTTTGCCTGGCCAAACTCACATCAGAATTCCAACAGAATTATATCGGAGTAAAAGAGAACATGTGCTCTGTCTAAACTCTGATGGAATTCCTCAGAATATCAGATGGAAAAACTCAGATGAGGCATACACACGATCGGAATTTCCGATGGAAAAAGTCAGTCCCTATATGAACTGATGATGGTAATCATGGCTGCTGATCCATGATACCATGGTCAGTTTATGTGCCTCCGTCTTACCCCTGTCTTAGTCTCTCCTCTCTCCCCCTCCCTCCCTGCCTGTCAGTTCCTAGTGTGTGAGCAATCTCCAAACCTGCCCCTCCCCTCCTGCTGCTATTTCATGTTGCAGTAAAGTCAGTAAATAGCATTAATGCCAGTGCCAGCCCCTCTGTTATAACAAGGTATAAACAAAAAATAGCAAAAAAAAAAAGGACAGTGAAATACCAGAGAAAGCACCCTCTGTTATAATAAGGTATATTACACACTGTCAATGTTCTTTTAAAAATTATGCCACTAAATACCTTATTTCAGAGCGCCACTGTGCTGTCACGTGACCACCCACAGATTTCTTCCCCCGATGCAAGGACTACAGCGGGAGGGGCTAAGCAGGAAACACAGCGGTCACGTGACCTCCTGGCTGATGTCAGAGGGAATCTCAGCCCCTCCTGCTATAGTCCTTAGATCAGGGGAGGAGAGTGGCGGAATGTCATGTGACTGTACAGCGGCGCTCTGAAATAAGGTGTTTTAGCAGCATAATTTTTAAAAACATCGAAACTGTGTATTATACCTTGTTATAACAGAGGGTGCTTTCCCTGGTTTTTCACTTTCCTTTTTTTTCTATTTTTTGTTTAGTACTTTTGGAAGCACTTTGTTTTAAATGTTTTTTGTGTTTTTTGTCACTGTAGCCAGTGTTTTCTTGGCAGAACTTTAAAATGACATTGAGGGATATTGTAAAGCCTTATTGTTTGGAGGGGGGTGAGAAGATGGAGAACAGCAGTAGCAGTGAGTGTTGATAGTCGATGAACCTCCAAAACCCAAAAATAATTTCTGGTAGCTGTGTTCGACAATACAATATCCTTTAGCTGGAGCAGTTTTGTGTGATCTGAGCTGTCATAGAAAGATTTTGTCAATGTCTGGTCAGGGTTCCCTTTACAATTGTCACATAATAACAGGCTCACCTATCTGCACACAAAACTAGGGTCCCTTGAGTAGAGATAGCATGGTTTTCCAAGGTTTGCTACTACATTAATTACGTAGGGCAGTGATGGAGAACCTTGGAACCCCAGATGTTTTGGAACTACATTTCCCATGATGCTCATGCACTCTGCAGTGTGGTTGAGCATCATGTGAAATGTAGTTCCAAAACATCTGGGGTGCCAAGGTTCGCCATCACTGACGTAGGGGGTAGCTCTGGTTTACAGTGGGTGGGGTACCATCATCCCTAATTCCCATCTATTTTTCTTCTTCTGTAACAATAAATATTATATTTTTTTTGCATACACCTTAGACGTCCGCTCTTATAGTGCCCTTATAGTCCCATCCCTAGAGGGTTTTCTTCTGTTTCTACATTAATAACAGGCCTGGCAAAAAGAACACTAAAGTGGTTGCCTTAGGTGGCTGGCTACTGGAATATTCACATTGGGGAATAAAGAAGTTCTTGGAAAATGTAGAGATTTGCAACCTCATCGCCGAGGTAGATTGAAATAGACCATGTCCTATGGAACAGTGGTGTCTATGCCTTCTAGAATAGGGTGACCAGACATCCCCGGTTTCCAGGGACAGTCACCGGATTTAGGGGGGTGCAAAATCATTACTGTGCCCCCTCCCAAGTGTGCTGTGTTGCCCCCCCACCCAGGAACTCCTATGGTCCAGCCTGTCTCCCATGATCCCTCGGGTGCGGGTGTCCCGTGTGTGTTTGAACGGTGGAGGGGAGGGGCAGTGCAGAGCATACGGCGGCTATTGGAGAAGCTCCTGGCAGGGGATACTGAGGAGCGTCTGGGTGTCAGGAACAGTACCTGGTGCTGGGGAGAGCCCTGCTCCGATGGATGATCATAGAGGCCATCGAGAGGTGAGCAAAATCAACCGATCTACACTGTTCATGTAGGGGGTATGAGTAGTGCAGGAATCAGGTAGGTCAGTGAAGTGGTCAGTATAGAACTCAGGTAGGTCAGTCAGTGTAGTGGTCAGTATAGGAATCAGGTAGGTCAGTGTAGTAGTTAGTGTAGGGATCAGGTAGATCAGTGTAGGAATCAGGTAGGTTAGTGTAGTGGATAGTGGATGAATTAAGTAGGCCCAGTGTAGTGGTTAGTGTAGGGATCAGGTAGATCAGTGTAGGAATTTAGGTAGGTTAGTGTAGTGGATAGTGTATGAATTAAGTAGGTCAGTGTAGGAAATCGGGTAGGTCAGTGTAGTGGTCAGTGTAGGAATCAGCTAGGTTAGTACAGTGGTCAGGTAGGTCAGTGTAGGAATCAACTTGGTCAGTACTACTGTACTAGTGGAAGGGACTCAGGGAGTGCTAAAAGTCTGGCGGGGGGTGCAAATTTCTTGCCTTGTCCCGGGCGCTGACTACCCACTACACCACTGACTGCATATATAATTTGAGGAAAATATACGTATAAAATAGTTTACCATTTGCCAATCAAAAAAAAAAATGTCCCCGGATTTAATTTTAAAAATCTGGTCACCAAATTCTAGAAAAAGACAAAGGTGAAGGGTAGATAGGATGTACCATGGTGTCAATAGAACAGACTGATAGTGAAATGCGATTTTTTTGTTGCAGAACCATGCTGCCTGATTGTTTACGGGACTAACATGTACATAGTACTGTCTAGGGAGTGGGAACTCATACTGCAGGTGCTCCTGGACATTCATGAGGGAGCAAACCATTGGGAGGCTGAAAAAACTGTTAATTGAGCCTGGGAATTCATATATTGCTTAATTAAACCTCAATGGTGAAAAGTGAAAGCACGTGCCCACATATTTCCTATTTGTTCTTTATCTTGGCTCCTAATTCTTGCACACAATTACAATGCAACAGCTGAATGTTTATCCAGCTTGAGCCATATTATGGTTGGCTTTTGTACACTTAGAGGTTATAATCTCCAGCTAACTACATTTCCAGACAGGCAGTGGCATTCATGTGCTTCTCCATAGATTACAGAAAAAGGCACATGGTCCCTTTCCAGCTTATATTGCTGTCTATATTAGTTTGCTAAGCTATTTCCCCAGTGGTTATGTCTAGCTGTTTCATGTTTGAAAGAATGCTCATAAAACAGGTTTAGTGCACAAGTCTGCTTTCTAGTCAGTACTATTACCAATAATATTTCATTTATAAAATAAGAGAAATACTAGACCCTGCCTTCTAGATCAGTGTTTCTCAACTCCAGTCCTCAAGGAGCCCCAACGGGTCATGTTTTCAGGATTTCCCTCAGATGAAACAGCTGTGGTAATTACTAAGGCAGTGAAACTGATCACATCACCTGTGCAAAATAATGGAAAGCCTGAAAACATGACCTGTTGGGGCGCCTTGAGGACTGGAATTGAGAAACACTGTTCTTGTAAGCTCTACCGAGCAGGGCCTTCTGAGTGCTATATTGAATTGTATTGTAGCTGTATTGTCTACTCTCATGTTGTAAAGTGCTGTGCAAACTGTTGGCGCTAAAGCCTGTATAATAATAGTGTAATGCATAGCAATCAAGCAGGATGTGTTCATGATCTAATCCAGTGATCTCCAAACTCCGGCCCTTGGGGTGCTTTTTTATTCATTGGCACCAATGATGGGGCAGAATTCCTCCCAATGACCCCAATGATGGGGTAGAATTCCTCCCAATGACACCAATGATGGGGCAGAATTCCTCCCAGTGATGGGGCAGAATTCCTCCCAATGGTGGGGCAGAATTCCTCCCAATGATGGGGCAGAATTCCCCCCAACGATGGGGCAGAATTCCTCCCAATGATGGGGCATACTTCCTCCCAATGATGGGGCAGAATTCCTCCCAATAATACCAATGATGGAGCAGAATTCCTCCCAATAACACCAATGATGGGGCAGAATTCCTCCCAATGACACCAATGATAGGGAAGAATTCCTCCCAATGATGAGGCAGAATTTCCCCCAATGATGGGGCAGAATTCCTCCCAATGGTGAGGCAGACTTCCTCCCAATGATGGGGCAGAATTCCTCCCAATGATGGGGCAGATTTACTCCCAATGATGGGGCAGATTTACTCCCAATGACACTAATGATGGGGCAGAATTCCTCCCAATGATGGGGCAGAATTCCTCCCAATAACACCAATGATATGGCAGAATTCCTCCCAATGACACCAATGGTACGGAAGAATTCCTCCCAGTGATGGGGCAGAATTCCCCCCAATGATGGGGCAGAATTCCTCCCAATGATGGGGAAGACTTCCTCCCAATGATGGGGCAGAATTCCTCCCAATAACACCAATGATGGGGCAGAATTCCTCCCAATGATGGGGCAGAATTCCTCCCAATAACACCAATGATGGGGTAGAATTCCTCCCAATGACACCAATGATAGGGAAGAATTCCTCCCAGTGATGGGGCAGAATTCCTCCAAGTGATGGGGCAGAATTTCTTCCAAAGACACCAATGATGGGGTCCAATGACACCAATGATGGGGTCCAATGACACCAATAATGGGGGATTTTGTACATCTAATGGCCACAGTCCGGCCCCCTTAAAGTCTGGAGGACAGTAATCCGGGCCTTTGTTCAGAAAGTTTGGAGACTCCTGATCTAATCGGACAAGTGGAATGTATCTCTTATTTAGCTTTGAATTTCACTTGTCTGTATAGTCTAAAAAGTTTTAAGTGGAGTTCCAGGCAAAAAGACAACTCGGTTTTAAACAATTGTACACCCCACCCCCCTCAATTTTGGATATATATAATTATTATTATTTTTTTTTTGCTTTCTAATACATTTTTCTGCGTTTTTTTTCTGGACTTCCGTCCTATGTCGTCGTGGCAAGGTATGTCATTTTGACACAACACATCATGCCCTCCTCCTTCCCCCCCTACTGCCCTTTGGGACCTGTGTGTCCCAGAAGACGACGGAACCATTCAGAAAGCGCTGCGTGACTCGTGCATGCGCACTAGGAAACCGGCTGTGAAGCCTTAAGGCTTCACTGCTGGGTTCCCTTACTAGCAATGACGGCCCCTGCACCCGGAGCGGATGGCTTGGGTTTCCGACATTATGGGCTCCCTGGAAAGATAAGTATCCTTATATTAAAAGTCAGCAGCTACAGTATTTGTAGCTGCTGACTTTTATAAAAAAAAATCCCCAGGCTGGAACACCGCTTTAATTTTAGCTCTTTTTGAATTCCCATAGATATCTGCTTCCTCACGCTCATGGGCATGTATAGGATAGGATAATATACAGTATGTGAACATCAGGTGTATACCATATTAGCAGGTTATTGAAAAATTATGAGCTAGAAGCTTCTTGTTTCAGCAATTAGCTGAAGCATGGAGAAATACATTGCATGCCTTTTATCATCATGGAACAGGAAGAGAACACAAACGAGTGCATTGAGCATAGATAGACAAAACATCCTGTTATATCATAGAATATAAGAACTATACACTATAATACCACAGCGCCACCTGCTGCATAGATAGGTATAATGCATACAGTATTGTCAGTTTATTAACAACTTTACATTACATGTTGTTGTTCTTCCAACATACCAGACACAGTAAAAATCTAATTAGCAATGATAGCTAAAGTTTTCCAGGCACTACTTAAAGTGTAACTAAAGCCAAAACTTGGTTTTGGAAAAAGTGGGAGAGGGTTATAATTTTTTGCTGTGTCCCTGCTGGGGAGATTCTTGTTATTTGTTATGGTGACCATTGCCCAAAATCACTGGAACAAGTATAGAGAAATCTTCTAATGTGGACATTTGTTCTGGTAACAGCTGTCTAAGGCCCCATACACACGGGAGGATTTATCCGCGGATACGGTCCAGCGGACCGTTTCCACGGATAAATCCTCTCGAGGATTTCCGCGGATTTCTATGCGATGGCGTGTACACACCATCACATTGAAATCCGCGCCGAAATCCTCTGGCGATGACGTGTCGCGCCGTCGCCGCGATTATGACGCGGCGACGTGCGCGACGCTGTCATATAAAGAATTCCACGCATGCATCGAATCATTACGACGCATGCGGGGGATCCCTTCGGACGGATGGATCCGGTGTGTCTATACAGACCAGCGGATCCATCCGTTGGGATGGATTCCAGCAGATGGATTTGTTTGGCATGTCAGCAAATATTCGATCTGCTGGAATCCATCCCAGGGGATAAATATCCGCGGAAACAGATCCGCTGGAGTGTACACACCATAGGATCTATCCGCTGAAACCCATTTGCTGGGATTTTTCAGCGGATGGATTCTATCGTGTGTACGGGGCCTACGAGAGGGTTTCCTTCAGTTTGGAGAGATTTCCTCTCACTTTCTGAAGAGCCTGTCAGGAAGCATACTAGCACAGTATGACTTAAACTGCCCAATGCTTATTTTTTATTTATTTTTTGATTCGGTTTACTACCACTTTAAGTAAAGTGGTCTGTAAATATAACCACACCGTTTATTCATTGACAGGCTGTTCAAACTACTATGTTATGTTCGACCTTGCTTTTCGGGGTCCTATGGTCCACAGAGCCTACAAAAGAATTTGGACACACTCTGACTTCCTAGATTTTTAAATTGGAATGATGTGCCGGAAGACAGTACAGAGCCTAATAGGATGCAATTCCCCTGGAAGACCCAACTACTGTGGCGATCTCCTCCCCAAATGCTACCAGAGTACTGCAGTTTCAGTGCAGTAACCCTTTGTGCTTTAATCCTTCCAGCCATTCACCTGTGTTACCAGAGCTGCCCTGGAATTTACCAAGTAGAATGCTGTTTATAAGGATAATCACAAGCAGCTCTTTGTGTTCTCTACACTTTTACTGAAGTAGTGATTCTTAGGGGATTATTTACTAAAGCTGAAGAGTGCAAAATGTGGTGCAGCTCTGCATAGAAATCAATCAACTTCCAGGGTTTATTGCCAAAGCTTAATTGAACAAGCTGAACTTAGAAGCTGATTGACTACCATGTACAGCTGCAGCAGATTGTGAGTGCACCAGTTTTAGTAAATCTCCCCCTTAGTGTCACTCTCTGTTGTTGTGGAGTCTTAGGCCGCGTACACACGGCCAGACATGTCCGCTGAAACTGGTCCGCGGACATGTCCGACCGTGTGTACGGCCTACCGGACAGGTTTTCAGCGGACAAAAGTTTCTTAGCATGCTAAGAAACTTGTCCGGTGGAAACCTGTCCGTCGGACATGTCCGATGGTTAGTACACCTAACCATCGGACCGAAATCCCCCGCATGCGTTGAAGTGATTCGACGCATGCGTGGAAGCATTGAACTTCCTGGTTCGCGCACGTCGCCGCGTCATCGTCGCCGCCACGTCACCGCGTTTTCTGTCCGCGGGGAATTTGGTCTGATGGTGTGTACACACATCAGACCAAAAGCTCCCAGCAGACATGTCCGATGAATACGGTCCGCGGACCGTTTTCATTAGACATGTCTGATCGTGTGTACAGGGCCTCATAGAGACTATGCTATGTTGCACTGATTTAATCAGGAAGACTTTTCTACAAAGGTTCAATGTTTGTGCAGCTTTCACATGTTTGTGCAGGTTTCATGATGTGTTTTGTATTTTACCGCAGTGTATTAATTTTTTTTGTACCATCCTGAATCTGTTTAGCATCACTGCTCCTAACTTTGCACCTCCTTAGTAAACTGCAAGTTCGTTTCTCTCTCTCTGATCAATTGTCTGATTATCTGTTATGTTTAAAGGGTCTAAGAACCTGAACTGATTTTTTGCATGGCATGCAATCAAAGTGGGCCGCTGCTGCCGCCAGGGATGGTGAATAAGCAGTGGACGGGTGGTTTCAGCCTAGGATAGGGTGACCAGACATCCCCAGTTTCAGGGGACAGTCCCCTTATTGAGGACACTGTCCCTGGACCAAGTCTGTCCCTGGTTTTGTCCCCGGATTGGATTTAATAAGGGGCAGGGGCAATTTCAAAGACAGTCAGTGCAGAATTCAAATAAAAAAAAATTGAATTACACCCCCCCGCTCCGCCGTGCCTACTAGCATAGGGGGGGGGGATGTATTTTTCCCATTATCTGTGCCCCTTTCTGATGATCATGTGCTGGTCGGAGCGGAGGGAATATTTCTTCAGTTTCGGGCGCATGTTCTTCTGCCTTGGCTCAAATCCTGGCCAGCCACCTGCCTATCTCCTTGCTTTCCCTGGCGGAGTGATCTTCCTTTTGGGCCCGGAGAGTAAGACTTGAGAGGCTGTGAGGCGGGCGGCGACAGGCAGAGAGTCGCTGATTGTTGCCATTACTAGTAAAGAAAAAATATGTCCCCGGAATTTCATTTTAAAAATCTGGTCACCTTAGCCTAGGATAGTTTAGGGGATGGGCCAAATTAACTTGGATTTTATCTTCTACTACAGTACTTCCTGTCCAGATGGGTGGAGGAGACAGAACACAAAGAAACCAAAAATCTCTATGGAGAAAAAGACATTTAAAACCTGACAGGAAATCTAAACCTTCCAATTCTGTCCAAAAGCGAAATAAAAGTTTTGACTGGGGTTGTTCTCGAAATGGGGAAGGATATGCATTGAGATTGTATGTTCTCTCCGTGCTTAAATGGGTTACCTCACAAACTGCAAAGACATGCTGGTAGGTTAATTGGCTCTTGTAAAGTGGCCCTAGGTGTGTTTATGCATATGACATATGGACCTTAGATTGTAAGCTCTTTGAGGGTAGAAACTGATGGGAATGCACAATTTATGTGCCGTATACATTTCCGGCTCTATTTAAATACCTGTAATAATAATGAATACAATAATGTACACAAATGCATCGTATTGGCTGAGTCTACATGTTTTTGGACTGAACGTACTCCCCTGAGGTCTCCCAAAGTCAAGAAACCATAGTGATCCTCCTGAAAACCTCATGATTAAATGATTGATGAAGTGTGTCTGCTGATCCTGCCATGATTATTAAAGTTAAAGCTGGATACCTAAGTACTACATACTTTATGGATGATAATAGCTTAGCTGTGTGATTCAAAGCTACCTCCATTCCCCTGTGTTTGATTGCAGGCTTTGCAGCAAATGTCAGTGAATAGGACTGCTGCTCAGGTCACTGAGACCTGCAATTATTTAAAAGTGATTGTGCAGTATCATAGTTATTCCAAATTTATTGCAAGTTCCAGCAATCTGTATAGAGGTCATATTCATTGATTCATTCATCATTCATTGACCTGCTGTATGCCACAAAACCACGGAAGAGTGCCAGTGATTACTGATTATACAGAATCACATAATTTTTCAGGTTCTGAAAAACGAAAAAAAAAAAATTCGACCATGCTCACCCATACACGTCACTGGGTGACCCCGGCTTTTCCACTTGTGTCAGAGGAGGGGCGGGGTCACGTGACAGGTGGCCCCGCCCTCAGCTACATTAGAGCTGTCAGACTGAAGCGCGTCATTCGTTGGGTGCCTCCCGTGGAGGCAGGATCGTGTGTGTCGTATCCTCCCTGGAGATTGAGAATGGATTACATTGCTGGAGATTGTGAATGGATTACATCGCTGGAATCTTGTTTTTTTTTCTATAAAGGACTTGTCCCAAGCTGTCTCCTGTGGTTTTAACGTTTTACCCCGTTACCAATTCACATGGGGGGGGGCTGGGATCTGGAGATCCACTTTGTTAAAGGTGGCTTCCAGATTCCAATAAGCCCCCCGCCCACAGACCCCCACAACCACCGGGCAAGGGTTGTGGGGATGTGGCCCTTGTCCCCATCAACATGGGGACATCCTCCCCATGTTGAGGGCATGTGGCCTGGTACGGTTCAGGAGGGGGGGCGCTCTCTCGTCCCCCTCTTCTCCTGAGGCCTGCCAGGTTGCGTGCTCGGAAAAGGATCTGGTATGGATTTTGGAGGGGAACCCCACGCCATTTTTTTTTTTTTTTGGGGCAGGGTTCCCCTTTAAATCCTTACAAGACGTAAAGGGTCTGGGATGGATTTTGAGGGGGACCCCGAGCCATTTTTTTTAATTGCCGCAGGGTTCCCCTTAATATCCATACCAGACCTGAAGGGCCTAATATGGAATTTGGGGGGGACCCCCACGCATTTTTTTTTTTTTAATTTTGTTTCCTGGTTTCCCTTAATATTCATACCAGACCCAAAGGGCCTGGTAATGGACTAAGGGGGGACCCCATGCTGTTTTTTTTCCAATGACTTTTATCTGTATTGCCGAGACCTGTCAATTCATTATAGCCGTGAGTAGTTTTAAATGACTTTTTTTTCCTTTAGAAATGTCATTTTGTGCAGGGACTGTTATAAACATGGGAAACATGTGCTACTTTACAGGCATACTATAGACATCCCCCAGGTACGAAATTTAAAGGAAACTTTTATTGTTTCACTTTAAGCATTATTAAAATCACTGCTCCCAAAAAAAAACGGCCGTTATTAAAAGTCATGTTCGACTCTGACATAAAGCTCATCCCTACTGGAGAATATGGAAGTGCCTGTGTGAGCGGCCTGTGAGAGCGGTGGCAAACATAATTTGGTGAGTCTGCCATAATGTGCTAAAATATGGTGCATAAAGCTACTGGGGTCCATTTAATAAAAGAAAATGGCAAAGTTTACATCTACTGTAATGCCACGTAAAAACGTAGTTTTTCAGCATGTCGAAAAAACAAAGTTTTCCCAACTTCATCATTAAAACGATGTTGCCTACACACCATCGTTTTTAAAAAATGATCTAGCAAAGCGCGGTGACGTACAACACATACGACGGCACTATAAAGGGGAAGTTTCATTCGCCTTTGGGCTGCTTTAGCTGATTCCGTGTTAGTAAAAGACGATTCGCGCTTTTTTGTCTGTTACAGCGTGATGAATGCGCTTACTCCATTATGATCGGTAGTTTTACCAGAACGAGCGCTCCCGTCTCATAACTTGCTTCTGAGCATGCGCAGGTTTTTTCCGTTGTTTTAGCCCACACACGATCATTTTTTACAACCCGAAAAACGACATAGTTTAAAACGACGTTAAAAAATGCAGCATGGTCGAATTTTTTTTTTTTCGTTTTTCAGAACCTGAAAAATTATGTGAAGCCCACACACGATCATTTTAAATGACGTTTTTGAAAAACAAAGTTTCTTTCATGCCGAAAAATTATCGTGTGTACGCGGCATAAGCCTTAAAAGCAGTGGGCGGACATATATGCAGAGGCTGTAATGCAAAAATGATCTCCCCTGACACACTTGGAAGGCAGTACCACCTACAGAACATTACCTATTCACCTGAATAGCGCCATGCCACAACCACCCTGAAACCAGTGTTGCCAACCGCATGTAAATTTCCAGGCATCTCGTAAATTTAAATCTCTGGGCTGCCTGTAAATGCCTGTTACGGACAGCAGCCACCAGTGAAAAATATGTCTGTGGGCCGACATTGGAACTCCGTACGTCCCCATCCGTCCATGGCGGATCGGATCTGGTGAGATCTGATGAAAACGGACATGCTGTCTGTTTTCATCAGATCTCTTCATAGAAATCAGCGGCGTTGCACAAGCCCCTCCCCGCTCAGTGAGCAGAGAGGGGCTTGTTATCCGCCGGCTCAGCGGAAATCTGGCGGACTCTGTAGCGACAGAGTCCACCTAGTGTGAAAGGAGCCTAAGGTAAAGCCATGCTTCCATCATTCTTAAAGCGGTGGTTCACCCTCCATAGCAACATTTTAGCATAAAATTAGGCATAGTAGCGCGAGCTACAGTATGCCTGTCTTGATATTTTTAGCCCGGTACTCACAGTGCAATCGTACATTGAAGATTCCGACTCCCCGCGGGGAATGGGCGTTCCTATCCAGACGGAGGATGATTGACGGCCGGCTCTGGCACGTCACGCTCCCCGAAGACAGCCGGAGTAGGTCTCGGCTCTTTGCGGCGCTATACGGCGCCTGCGCACAGACTATGCGCAGGCGCCGTGAAGAGCCAAGCCTATTTCGCCTATTTCCGGAGAAGCGTGACGTGCCAGAGCCGGCCGTCAATCATCCTCCGTCTGGATAGGAACGTCCATTCCCCGCGGGGAGTCGGTATCTTCAATGTACGATTGCACTGTGAGTACCGGGCTAAAAAAATCAAGACAGGCATAATGTAGCTCGCGCTACTATGCCTAATTTTATGCTAGAAGAAAAAAAAAAATGTTTTTGTTTATAGGGTGAACCCCCGCTTTAAGGTGGTTGTAAAGTGGTTGTAAACACAGAGATTAAACAAATCCTCCTAAATAAGTTACATCTGTCTATCTGCAGTATTCTCTTCTCTGCAGGGGTCAAGTCCTGGTGTAAAAAGTGTGGGAACTCCCACCCAAGATCCACTCCCCCACCAAAAAAAAGAAATTATACGCTCATATGCATAATTACTAAACTGCATGTTTTTTTTTTCTTTTTTCCGATTCACTGTACCTTAGTAATCTTTTATGCTACTGGGCGCTTCCTGTATATGGATTCATCGGGTAGTGCGTGGGTATTCCTCGATCGAGGAAGTGATGGAATACCCGCACACTACCCGATGAATCCATATACAGGAAGCGGCCAGTAACATAAAGGATTACTAAGGCCTAGTACACACGAGAGGATTTATCCGCGGATACGGTCCAGCGGACCGTTTCCGCGGATAAATCCTCTCGGGGATTTCAGCGGATTTGGATCCGATGGAGTGTACTCACCATAGGATCGAAATCCGCGCCGAAATCCCCTCACGATGACGTGTCGCGCCATCGCCGCGATGATGACGCGGCGACGAGCGCGACGCTGTCATATAAGGAATTCCACGCATGCGTCGAATCATTACGACGCATGCTGGGGATTCCTTCGGACGGATTGATCCGGTGAGTCTGTACAGACCAGCGGATCAATCCGTTGGGATCGATTAAAGCGGATAGATTTGTAGACATGTCTACAAATTTTTATCTGCTGGAATCGTGAAATTCCCACGGATAAATATCCGCAGGAATGTACACACCATAGAATCTATCCGCTGAAACCGATCCGCTGAGATTTTTCAGCGGATGGATTCTATGGTGTGTACGGGGCCTTAGGTTCGCCTGCCCCTGACAGTGACTCGAGCTGGGCATCGCCGATTAGTGAAGGATTGGCTCGGGCGGCTCGGCTGCTCTAGTCCTGCAAAGGGAACTGAGTTCCTGCTGTGAAAAAAATGCAGGAACTCCGTTCCCACGCGTTCCCGCAGGACTTGAGCCCTGCTTCTCTGCATCTAAATTATAAAGCTTGTGTGAGTTTGCAGAAAAAAGGGGGGCAGGGAGCTGAAGTTACACTCTGCAGAACACAGTGACGAGAGCTCTGAGAGTTAATTGGAGGGAAAGGACACACCCCCTTCACACAGCTCACAGGAACAGAGCTAAGGCTGTCAATCAGCTGGAGGTCCTTACCCTGTCACCATTTTTCTTTTGGTGTCAGTAAAACTTGTCAGAGGTGACACATGCTGAGGAACAAAAGTGACACTCTTTCACACTGAGGCGGCTTTCAAAAATAGTCTCTGAAAAGCACCTCCCATTCGTTGCAGTGTGTCTTTTCACACTGGGGTGGTGCGCTTGCAGGACGTTGAGAAAAGTCCTGCAGGCAGCATCTTCGGGGCGGGATGGGAGCACTGTAAATGGCACTCCCAAAACGCCCTGGCCATTGTAATCAATGAGAAGTGCTTCCAAAGCGGCTTAAAAGCATTTTGAAAGCCCTGCAAAACTGGACTTTTTACCTTGTTTATAAGGCAAAAATTATCCGCTAGTGTGCAAAAAACACTCCTAAAACAGCGCTAAAGCGAGGAAATCGAACAGCGTTTTAGCGCTAACGGCTGGGCGCTGCAGCGTGAAAGGAATCTTAGGGGTTGATTTACTAAAACTAGAGAGTGCACAATCTGGTGCAGCTGTGCATGGTAACCAATCAGCTTCTAACTTCAGCTTGTTCAATTAAGCTTTGACAAAAACAACCTGGAAGCTGATTGGTTTCACCCCCTTCCTGCCCACACCAATGTTTAGCTTTTAGCGCTGTAACATTTCGAATAACAATTGTGCGGTCGCGCAACGTTGCACCTAAATTTAATTTTGATACATTTTGATAATTTTTCCCCCACAAATAGAGCTTTCTTTTGGTGGTATTTGATCACCTCTGCGTTTTTTTTTAAATTTTTGCTAAATATCCTATTTAAAAAAAAATCCTATTCTTTGTAATAAGCGTATATTGATTGGTTTGCACAAAAGTTATAGCTTCTACAAAATAGGGGATACATTTATGTCATTTTTATTATAATTTTTTTTTACTAGTAATGGCGGCGATCTGCTATTTTTATCGTGACTGCGAGATTATGGCGGACACATCGGACACTTTTGACACTATTTTGGGACCATTGTCATTTATACAGCGATCAGTGCTATAAAAATGCACTGATTACTGTGTTAATGACACTGGCAGGGAAGGGGTTAAACACTAGGGGGTGATCAAGGGGTTAAGTGTGTCCTACGGAGTGATTCTAACTGTGAGGGGGCTGGGCTACAAGTGACACGACACTGATCACTGGTCCCGATGACAGGGAGCAGTAAATCACTATCCTGTCACTAGGCCTCTCCACACGGCAATCGCGGCGAACATCGAGTTTGCGGGACCCGTGGGCACACTGCCTAGGCGTGCACCTGCTAGGCGGCAAATTCAAAGCAACGTGCAGGTACATTGCTTTGCCTGCCTGTGCCATTCTGCTGACATATATCGGCGTTAGCCGGTGGGCAAGTGGTTAATTGAGACAAGTACACATTGTAGTAGGATATGCTTTGTTCATATTTAATGTTTAAAGTGGAACTAAACACATTGATTTAACAGTTTCTAAAAACAGGGAACATGCTGGGGATGTAACTGTCACATTGGTTGTGCTCTTAACCAAACTGTCACACCATCAAACAGCTGGAGTCATAACTGTTACATACAATATATGGCTGAGACTTCCAGCGGTCAGTCAATTTGTGTTTTCTCAATAATACTCGGTCTCCTGCCTGTAAGTCTTGAATCCTGACTTTCAGATCAAAGTTCCTATTATTCCTCTGCTCCCGTTTATCTGAACTGGCATGGGCCTTCTCATAAGCTGTCTTGAAACTTCTGCTTAGTCGGTCCACATAACCCTTATGGGAAGTTACGGATGTATGATCCAGGGATACTCCAAAAGCTAAGTCAACTGGCAGTCGGGCTTCCCGCCCAAACATTAAACGGTAGGGTGAGTATCCAGTTGCATCGTTCGTGGTGCAATTATATGCATGCACAATGGCAGCCACATGCTTTCTCCAGTGTTGCTTCTTTTCTGAGCTCAAAGTTCCCAAGAGAGTCCTGTTAAATCGTTCAGGCTGGGCATCCCCCTGAGGATGATAGGGAGTGGTTCTGGTTTTGTCTATTTTCAGCAAATCTAACAGCTTCTGTATCAACCTGCTTTCAAAATCTCTCCCCTGGTCTGAATGGATTCGTTGTGGTAGCCCATAATGTACAAAGAATTTTTCCACCAGAACTTTGGCTACTGTCGAGGCCTTCTGATCCTTAGTTGGATATGCTTGAGCATACCTAATGAAATGGTCGGTTACCACGAGAACGTTTCCTACACCACTCAAGTCAGGCTCTAGGCAGAGAAAATCTATGCACACCAATTCCAATGGACCTGGACTTTGAAGATGGCCCATTGGGGCAGCTTGATGGGGTAAAGTTTTCCTTTGTATACACCGAATGCAAGAATGGCAATATCCTTCAACTTCAGCCCTCATGCCAGGCCAGTAAAACCTGTCTCTGACTAGCTGGAAGGTCCTTTCAGGGCCTAAGTGGCCGTGCTGGTCATGAAGTGCAGCTAGGGCGGTCCCTTTGTGTTTACTGGGCAGGAACATTTGCCATTTCTTTTCGGGACCATCAGAGGGGCCCCTTCGGTAGACCACCCCTTGATGGAGCTGCAGCCTGTCCCACTGCTTATGCACCAGCCGTGCTTCCTTGGAGGGACTGGTAAGGAGTACACCTGGATCTTGGTCTTCCAGAGCTTCTAGGACCAACTTTCCAAGGGAATCTTTCTTCCTGATCTTTCCTGAGATCTTTTTTTGACAACTTGGGTAGGCCTTCGCTCCCCATTTCACATTACAGTAGAACTTTGGTACTCCCACCACCAAAACTCCTATCTCTTCAGCTCTGGGCCCCCCTCTTATCTGTAGCTCTGTTCCTTTGCACAGAGCACGCACCCCTTCAGAGATTGAGTCCACTCTTTCTCAGGAGCAACTGACCCATGGGGCCTTCTGGAAAGAGCATCTGCATCTCTGTTCCCCACTCCTGGTCGTTACTTCAGGCTGAAATTGAATCCTGAAAGAGCTGCTAACCATCGGTGTCAAGTGAGTGGGTTGTTGTCAGTTCTCACCATGAATTCGGCCCCATATAAATAGTCTTTGAGTTTATCGACAACTGCCCATTTCAATGCCAAGAATTCGAGCTTGTGGGTGGGATAATTATTTTCAGAAGAAGTCAAACTTCTGCTCACATAAGCTACCGGGCGTAGGTGACCATCGTGTTCTTGGTACAACACCCCTCCTAATACTTCTCTACTGGCATCCACGTGCAACTCATAGGGTTTGGTGGTATCTGCATAGGCCAGCACGGGTGCAGTAGTTAAATTCTTTTAGATTCCATTGGTCACAGATGGACTCTTTGGACTTCCGAGGTCCCGAGTTAATTTTTACCGGCCTTTCTGACCCAGAAATATCATCTTCGTTTTCCATCTTTAACAATTCGTTCAGAGGCTTGGCAATTTTTGCGAATCCCTCCACAAACCTCCTATAATAGGAGCAGAACCCCAGGAATGACCGTAATTCCGTCACATTGGTGGGCCTAGGCCAAGAGGTAACTGCTTCCAACTTCTCTGGGTCTGTTGATATCCCCTCTGTGGAGACAATATGGCCAAGGTAGTGAACTGATGACTGGTAGAACTGACACTTTTCTCTGGAAAGCTTGAGGCCTTCGTCATGAAGCCGTTTCAGTACTTTCTCCAACCTTTGCTCATGTTCTTCCAGAGTTCTTCCAAACACAATGATGTCGTCCAGGTACACCAACACTTTAATCAAGTTCATGTCCCCCACAGTCCTCTCCATCAGCCTCTGGAAAGTGGTGGGGGCCCCTGACAACCCCTGTGGCATGCGGTTGAATTCAAAGAAACCCACTGGGGTAATGAAAGCTGTCTTCTCTCTGTCTTTTTGGTGCATTTGAATTTGGTAATAACCACTCTTAAGGTCCATTACACTGAACCACTTGGCTCCTGTCAGGCTCTGGAGTGCATCTTCAATCCGAGGTATGGTATATTGATCAGGTATGGTGCGCGTGTTGAGGGTTCTGTAGTCAATGCATAACCTCAACGAGCCATTCTTCTTTCTCACCACCACTATAGGAGAAGCGTAAGGACTTCTGGACTCTGATGGTCCCAGTCCTCTTTAGTTCTGCTAATTGCTCCCTGAGGTCTTCCAAATCCGTCAGGGGGACTCTTCGGACTCGCTCTCTGAAAGGTTTGTCCTACTTAAGTCGAATCCGGTGGGTGGCGCTCTTTGCACATCCAAAATCAAACTCAGTTTTTGAAAATATCTTCTGCCACCTGTCAAGTTGAGCTTTCACTCTCTCTCTCCACTCCGGTGGGAGTTCAGTGCCATCAGACTGATGGCTCTCTTTTAAGTCTTCTATCTTCTTGTCTTCCTCTAGATCTGAGGGGGCAACTGGGGTGGCTTGGTGTACCCGGCCCAGTAGCACTCTGGCCGGCACCTCCACAGGGCTAGTGGTAGTGTTCCTGATGCTGACGGACACTCTTCCACGATTCCTCTCCAACACCTTTAATGGGATCACTTCAGGGATTACCTCTACTCCTCCCGAGTGTCAAACCGAGTCAGGTTCTAAGACGAGGAATGGGCCTGGCTGGGACCAAGTAAACTTTACTGAGGCCCTCAAACAAGTCACTTCTCCTGGGTATAAGGTCTTCACGGTCTTTCCCAGCTGCCAGATCTTCCCCACTCCTTCTTCAGGGGCCTTCTTCTCCATCACCAACTGGTGGTAGACCCTCCTTAACATCGGATGGACCCCTTGTGCGGAAGTCTCTGCTACCTCAATTAGGGGAGCCAACAGTCTTCTGACTAAATCCGTATTCGTCCCTATGATGAGGGAGCTCTTGTGGGCCCCTGGTGGCTGGGGGCAGACTATCGCCAATGCATCAAAAGTCTCTGCTGCCCCTGCTACCGAAGGGTCAAAGGTTAGACGTATTGGTAAGTACCCATCTTAAGGGAAACTCTGAGTTCCGATGCCCCATATTTCCAGCTCCTCCAGCTTTTTTTTAAAGGCAAATGAGAGAGATATTTATCATAGAAGTCTCTATACAGATGAGTCACTTGAGCTCCGGTGTCCAAGAGGGCTCTGGTGTAAATCCCTTCCACTTGGATGGGAACTAACGGGGAAGGCCCCACTCATTTTTCAGGAAAATTCCGAGTTGTAGCTTCCCGTTTTTTTCCTGTAACCTGTACCCTCACTCCTCCCTTGTGGAATTTCTTCTTTGTTTCCACTCCACTGTGTGGGAGAGGGGCATAAGGTGGTCTTGAGAGAGGTCTTCTTCCCTTCATTTGCTGTTCTGCTTCCTGCTTCATCTTGGAGTTATCTACAGTAGGCGGGCACCCGGTTGACTCCTTCACCGAGGCCCTCTGAAGTTTTCCGCCGGCTTGTACATTGGTTGACTAGCCTTAGCTGGGCTGGGACAAACTTCCTCTATGTGTCCTACTCCTCCGCAATTGAAACAGACTGTAGGACTTCCTGGCTGGTCATATAGCCCATAGGCAGGTTTCCCGGGCTCTTCCCTCCGGGTTTGGTAAGGGGGAAACCCTGCTTGACTGGTTAAAACAGCCACCATTTCCGTCAGTTGGGACACTTGCATCCTCAGGAGTTCGACTTGGGTGTCACGGTCCTCTGTGGCCACTACTCGAACTCGAACTGGGGTTTCCGAAAATTGACACCTATTCTTTTGATCTAATAGGACTTCCTCCTGCCGGATGATGCGTATCAAGTCAGGGTAGTTCAACACTCCGTTCCCTTGTTGACTCCGTAACTGAAAAGCGATGGGATCTATGGGTTATGGGCTCCTCTTATGACCTGTTGGACCCGGGTTTCATCCACTGCCCTGGGATCTATTCCCTTCTTCAAAAGTATCTGGTGTAGGATCTTATCTAGGCGGCCAACAAACTTGGATAGCTTCTCCCCTTTCTTTTGAAAGCAATGCTCTAATTGGGAGTGAAGTTCACTGATGTTTTCAGTCCTCCCGAACACATTCTGCAAGATATCTAGATAGTCTTGCGCAGTGCAATTATCTTTGCTGAGCTTCAGGTTACGTATGGCCTCCAACACTGGCCCTCTGAGACTCTCCATGATCCTTTGTTTTTTATGTTGCTCGGGAACTCTCCACTCTTCTAGAGCCTGGGTGGCATGATCCATCCATTCTTCAAAACCATCCTCCGAGGATGGTACAGGATGTCTCCCTGAAAAGGTTCTGAGCTTCCTATATCCTGTCATTGGGTAGTCCGGGGAGTCCTTCTTGCACTGGGCCACAATTTCTCTCAGAACAGCACATAACTCCGGGCTTATGTCCTTTAGGGGTGTGGTGTTAGACCCCTTTTCCTTTTGTCCTGTAACCCCTGTGGGTGACAGTGTACTAGAAGAAGTAGGACTGTCTTGCTCTCCGGTTGGGTGTATCAGAATAAGTTCCACGCTATCTATGGTCCTTACACTGGGGTTTCTAAAACAGTCTGGAAGTTCATTTCTCCATTCGCATAGGGCATATGTGTGTGGGTTGGTGTTATCTACCTTTGTGTCTATCACCCAGAACTTCTTGTCTGTGGATAAAGTTTTCAGGACTTGGAATAGTTTCTCTTCGGTCCAAACTTCTCCCTTGACTTCTATCACTAGGCCAGTCTCCACTGGAACATTTTCATCTTCACACCACTTGGATGCGGCAGCTGCATCCATGGCTGATCTTGGTGAGGGTAAGGGTCAGTATGAGGGGAATTTTTTTTTTATTGAGAAGTAGAATCCCGGATGAGCCCCCACGTGTAGCGCTACCCCCGGAGAAGCCGCTGATTAGATTTGGGATCGGCGTATTTAAGTTACCTCTATACTGTGTAGAGGTCGACCGATATATCGGCAGGCCGATATATCGGCCGATATTTGGCCGTTTTGGAGAAATCGGCATCGGCCGATTTTTATCCAAAATTAGGCCAATATTTAACATGGCCGTTAGCGGTGCCACGGCTCCGGAGCTAGGCCGAAGCCCCGGCCTTTCCTGATGCTGTGCGGATTGCCGCCGCGGTCACAGCATCAGGAAAGGCCGCGGCTTCGGCCTAGCTCCGGAGCCGCGGCCATCTTGGTACACCCAGCGCGGCAGCCAACCAGAAGGCCCGTAACAGCCAATCGGCGGCCGCCGCTGCCGACATCCTCCACTGTAAAAAAAACGTCCCCTGACGTGCTGTGCGCCCTGCCTTTGCCTACAAAGCCCAGAATGCAGTCCAGAATGCAGCGCGGGCCGGTAACTGGACTTTGTAGGCAGAGGCAGAGGCAGGGCGCGCAGCACGTCAGGGGACCTTGTTTTTCAGAGTGGAGGATGTCGGCAGCGGCCGCCTCCGATTGGCTGTTACAGGCCCGCTCTGCATTCTGGGGATTGTAGGCAGAGGCGGGGCAGCACTCAGGGCCAGGGACAATGGAGCTTTCTTGTGCTAGAAGATGCCTGGAGCGCTCCGCTGGTGGGCATTGATGAGGTGGCACTAAATGACATTATGCTGTACTGGTGGGCACTGATGTGAGGCACTGATGAGGTGATGCACTGGTTGGGACTGATGAGGTGATGCACTGGTTGGCACTGATGTGGTGATGCACTGGTTGGCACTGATGAGGTGATGCGCTGGTGAGATGCACTGGTGGGCAATGATGGGATGCACTGGTGCATTGGTGGGCATTGATGAGCTGCACTGGTGGCCATTGATGAGGTGGCACTGATGGGCTGCACTGTTGGGCACTGATGAGGTGGCACTGATAGACACCAATGAGGTGGCACTGATGGACACTGATAGGCTGCACTGGTGGGCACTAATGAGGTGGCACTGATGGGCTGCACTGGTGGGCACTAATGAGGTGGCACTGATGAGCTGCACTGGTGGGCACTGATGTGACACTGACAGGGTGCACCCCACCTCTCCACCCTAAACAATTATCTCCTCCCCACCTCTCCACCCTAGGTTTTTTGAGATGAGGGAAAAAAAATAAAAAAATCGGCCTAAAATATCGGCCGCAAAAATCGGCCACACATATCGGCCATCGGCCGCCTCGATTTCCAAATATCGGCATCGGCCAGAGAAAAACCCATATCGGTCTACCTCTAATACTGTGTCTAGGGGTGATGATGGTGCTGAGAGCAGTAACAGAATGTCCATACCATTGGCTGCGGTTTTCAATGCTTTATTTTCTGGTCAAACACGACCAACATGTCAACTTGAGGTAGACAGGACAGGTTGGTGAAGAAAGAGCAACTTCAGAGAATCAGGCTATGGATAGTAAAGGCAGTCCTGCCTTCTATAATTGTATTCGTCTACGTAGCCACTCCAGCCGGAGTGGGTGAAGTGCCCCTGGACAGTCCTCTCTCACAGGCCTTGCAGCCAGAGCGCCACTTAAAGCTTCTGGGAGGAACAAGTCTCTGCCACCGACTTGGCTCTAAATAAATTGAGATGCTAGATGAGACCTCTGCCACAGGCCTAGTGCTGAAAGTTGTGAACGATAGAGCAAATCCTCCCAGTATGTCTTTTGGGGTTACCGACTGACAGTCTAAATGTACCCTGTCAGTGTCCGGTCACCCAGATCCCAGATGGTTCATTCAAGCCCTGTTGGATCACCTGCCTCCGGGTTCTCCTCAGACCGATCACCCACGAACAGCACCCAGCTTGGGATCTCCTCAATAGAAGTGGGGACCCAGTAGGTCACTGGGGCCCCTTTGTAGCATCAGTTGCTCCGGGCTATGAGAGCCCAGAGTCAGGAACTTCACATAGCACGCGACCCCTGGCCTGGTAGGCCATAGTGGCAGAGGCCGTTTTTCGGGGTTCTTCGCGGGTTCCAGGTGCGGCACCCACCTTTAGGGTGTGCGCACATCACGGGCCCCACCAGACACAGTATAGAGGTAACTTAAATACGCCGATCCCAAATCTAATCAGCGGCTCCTCTGGGGGTAGCGCTACAATGGCATCCCAGTCTTAGTCCGTAGGGTTCAATATTGAGTTGGCCCACCCTTTGCAGCTATAACAGCTTCAACTCTCCTGGAAAGTCTGTCCACAAGGTTTAGGATAAGGTGACCAGATTTTTTAAATGAAATCCAGGGACATATTTTTTTTTTACTAGTAATGGCAGCAATCAGCGACTCTCTGCCCATCTCCGCAGCCGCCTGCCTCACAGCCTGTCAAGTCTTACTGTCTAGGCCTCGGCTACTACTGGGTGGGGTGCGGAGGAAGATCCCTCCGCCAGGGGAGGCAACGAGATAAGCAGGCAGGCAGCAGACCGGGACTTGAGCCAAGGCAGAAGAACATGCGAGCGGAACTGAATGGGCATGCACCCAAAACTAAAGAAAAAAATATTCCCTCCGCTCCGACCAGCACATGATCATCAGAAAGAGGCACATGGAAAAAATACACCCCCCCCCCCCCCAAGCTAGTAGGAGCGGCAGAGTGGGGGTGTGTAATTCAGAATTATTTTTTTTTTTAATTCTACACTGACTGTCTTTGAAATTGCCCCAGCCCCTGTTCAAATACAATCCGGGGACAAAACCCCCCGGGGACAGATTTGGTCTGGGGACAGTGTCCTCAATCCGGGGACTGTCCCCTGAAACCGGGGATGTCTGGTCACCCTAGTTTAGGAGTGTGTCTATGGGAATGCATGACTATTCTTCCAGAAACACATTTGTGAGGTTAGGCACTGATGTTGGAGGAGAAGGCCTGGCTTGCAGTCTTTGCTCTAATTCATCCAAAGGTGTTCTATCGGGTTGAGGTCAGGACTCTGTGCAGGCCAGTTAAGTTCCTCCACCCCAAACTTTCAACATGGCTGAGCACCAGTGCACAAAGCCATAAGGACATGGATGAGCGAGTTTGGGGGTGGAGGAACTTGACTGGCCTGCGCAGAGTCCTGACCTCAACCCGATAGAACTTCTTTGGATGAATTAGAGTGGGGACTGCGAGCCAGGCCTTCTTGTCCAACATCAGTGTCTGACCTCACAAATGCTTTTCTGGAAGAATGGTCAAACATTCCCATAGACACACTCCTAAACCTTGTGGGCAGCCTTCCCAGAAGAGTCAAAGCTGTTATAGCTGCAAAGAGTGGGCCAACTCAATATTGAACCCTACAGACTAAGACTGGGATGCCATTAAATTTCATGTGTATGTAAAGGCAGGCGTCCCAATACTTTTGACAATATAGGGCCAGATTCACAAAAGGGATACGACGGCGTATCTGCTGATACGCCGTCGTATCCCTGTTTCTATCTATGCGCCTGATTCATAGAATCAGTTACGCATAGATATCCCTAAGATCCGACAGGTGTAATAGTTTTACACTGTCGGATCTTAGGATGCAGTACCGCGGCCGCCGCTGGGGGGAGTGCAAATTAGCAGTTAGGGCGATCCACAAAACTTTTTCCCGTCGTTACGTCGCCGCAAGTGTTAGTTTGCCGTCGCAAAGATAGGGCACCTTTTACAAAGTGTAAAATTAGTACACCATGTAAAAGTATACCCGTCTTTCCCGCGTCGCTTTTGAATTTTTTTTACATTTTTTTTTTTCCTGGCGCAAGTCTTTTTTTCACGTCGCAATTCACAAAACGTCGGCGCGTCGTAATTTCGCGCAAAGCACGTCGGGAAATTTGCGTCGGGAGCATGCGCCGTACGTCCGGCGCGGGAGCGCGCCTAATTTAAATGATACCCGCCCCATTTGAATTGGCCCGCCTTGCGCCGGGCGGATTTAGGATACAACGCCGCAAATTTCCAGGTAAGTGCTTTGTGGATCGGGCACTAAGGTAAAGGAAGTCATTTAGGGAATTTTTGTTTTACCTTTACAACCCCTTTAAGGCATTCCATGTCTTAAGATAAAAACCTTCTGTGTGAAGTAGCCCCCCCCCCCAATACTTACCTGAGCCCATCTCGATCCAGCGATGTTGCAGGAGAGACTCGGCTGTCCAGGACTCTACCTCCTGGCGGGCACCATTGGTTCCTGCTGCTGTCAATCAAAGTCAGTGAACCAATGAGGAGAGAAAGGGGCAGGGCTGAGCTGAGGCTCGGGTGCTCATGTAGCAAGCCGCTTGCTGTGGGGGCACTCAGCAGGAGGGGGTGGCAAGGAGCACCAAAGAGGGACCCCAGAAGAGGAGGATCCGGGCTGCTCTGTGCAAAACCACTACACAGAGCAGATTAGTATAACATGTTTGTTATTTTAAAACACAAAAAAACAAGACTTTAGTATCACTTTAACCCTTTGATTGCCCCTGATGTTGACCCCTTTCCAGCCAGTGTCATTAATACAGTGACAGTGCATATTGTTAGCACTGATCACTGTATTAGTGTCACTGGTCCCGAAAAAGGGGCAGTTAGTGTCAGAATGGCATAAATTTATTTAAAAAATTTTTTTTTTTTTTTTCATTTGTTATTGGATGTGTTTTATAGCAGAAAGTAAAAAAAAACTAAAAAAAAAACTTTTTTTTTTTTTTTAATTGTCAATCTTTGTTTATAGCACAAAAAAAAATGCAGAGGTGATCAAATATCACCAGAAGAAAGCTGTATTTGTGCGGGGAAAAAAAGGATATACATTTCAGTTGGGTAGAGCGTTACACGACTGCGCAATTGTCAAAGTAACACAGTGCCGTATCGCATAAAATGGCCTGGTCCTGAAGGGGGGTAAATCTTCTGGAGCTCAAGTGGTTAAAAAAAGTATGGCATGCTGCATTATTCTGCAGCAGAACGCACCGCTAACAGGTGTAAATGCAACTTAGGAGAGAAAATAAATTGAAATACTGGGGTAGATTCAGTAACATTTACGCATTTTTTACGTAGCAAATTTACTGCGCTACCCGCGATTCACGGTGCAGTAGCTCCGTAAATTGCGTGTGCGCTCTTTAAAATTTCCCGGCGTAAGTGCGCGCAATTTAAATGATCCCGTAGGGGGCGGGAATCATTTAAATTAGGCGCGTTCCCGCGCCGATCGTAGAGCGCATGCTCCGTCGGGAAACTTTCCCGACGTGCATTGCGGCAAATGACGTCGCAAGGACGTCATTTGCTTCAAAGTGAACGTGAATGGCGTCCAGCGCCATTCACGAGTCACTTACGCAAACGACGTAAAGTTCAAATTTCGCGACGCGGGAACGACGGGAATACGTAACATTGGCTGCCCCTGCTAATAGCAAAGGCAGCCTTACGCGAAAACCGCCGTACGCAAACGACGTAAACTGCGTACGCAGGGCTCGCGTAACGTTGTGAATTGGCGTTAGTATGCAATTTGCATACTATACGCTGAGCACAACGGGAACGCCACCTAGCGGCCATCGCAAGAATGCAGCCTAAGATATGCGGGCATAAGAGCCTTATGTCACGCATATCTTAGGCTGCAGTCGGCGTAACGAGGTTCCTGAATCAGGAGCATTCATTACGCCGGCGCAAGTAAGCAATTGCGCTGCGTAACTATGGTTACGCAGGCGCAATTGCTCTCTGAATCCGGGCCACTGTATTTATCGGCGTATACCGCGCACTTTTTTGCCCTGAAAATCAGGACAAAATCGTGGGTGCGCGATATACGCCGATACCCACGTCGAGTTTGAACCACTGCGCCGGCATGTACCGAGCGCAGTACACTCATGTCCTCGGTCATGTCCTGGACGTACAGGACGTGACCGCGAGAGGAGCCGAGCCTGCCCGACTATACCCGAGTGTACTGCGCTCGGTATATGCCGGCGCAGTGGTTCAAACTCGGCGCGGGGATCGAGCGGGGAGGACACCGCAGAAGGACGCCGGACCGACGAGGAGGACACCACCGAAGCCGCAGACGGACGCCGGACCCGACGAGGCCGCCGATGGACACCAAAACTCTAAGTACTAAAATGTTTTTTTTTTACAGGAATGTGGGTCCACTTTAGGGGTGCACGCTATACGCCGGAGCGCGCAATACCCTGATAAGTACGGTAGGTGGAAAGAAAAACAAATTGAAAAATGGTGGTGTAATGATCCCCATTATATAGTTTGGGACGAGCCTACTGACTCTGACTTCTCCCTTTCCCAGCTTCTGTACGGAAATCACACACAGGGATCTGCGATCCTGCAGACAGCCATGTAAACAATGTCCTCCCATTGTGTGCCAAGTCTGCACTCCGCACAAGTTTGTTATTCAGTGTTGTGCTATATTGCAGAGTTTGGAGGGGAGTGGCAGCGGGCGGGGTTTGCGGCGATGTGGGCGGGGCCAGGAGAAGCTTGCAATGAATGTAATAGTGTGAAGCTCTCAGGCTGGCTGTGTACACACACTCCACACTCTTCTCTCATAGACACATGCCAGGTAGCTGCTGGGTGTATGTCTGCACCATACTACACATCGCCCGACAAGCTGCATCCACACACCATGATGAACGGCTTCCCCTCCGAGGACTTAGCCCGGGATAGCGGGGGAGAGGTCACCTCCCCGACAGCTGCCATCCCCGCCGGGGCTCTGGGTCCCCTCAACGGGCAACTGTGCTGTCTGCGGGACGAGGGGGAGCGCTGCACCCGGCCTGCGGGCAATGCCAGCTTCAGCAAGAGGATCCAGAAGAGCATCTCCCAGAAGAAAGTCAAGATCGACCTGGACAAGACGGTAAGTGGCCGTCAGACCTCTGCCATGGCATGCTGACACTCAGTGCTATTGTGTAGTTCGGGCTGCAGAGGAGGCCGGTGTGCGATCGGGGACAACAACAAACTAGACAAGTCATCCGCATTGCATGACTGATGAGATCCACACAATGATCACTCTGCACTACACCAGCAGAGACACAATGATCACACACACTGCACAACACAAGGATCACTCTGCACTGCTCAGCAGACACACACTGCACTGCACAACACAATGATCACTCTGCACTACACCAGCAGAGACACACAGATCACACACTGCACAACACAATGATCACTCTGCACTACACCAGCAGAGACACACACTGCACAACACAATGATCACTCTGCACTACACCAGCAGACACACAATGATCACACACTGCACAACGCAAGGATCACTCTGCACTACACCAGCAGACACACAGATCACACACTGCACAACACAATGATCACTCTGCATTACACCAGCAGACACTGCACAACACAATGATCACTGCACTACACCAGCAGACACACACTGCACTACACAATAATCACTCTGCACTATACCAGCAGACACACAATGAACACATACTACATATCACACAAAGATCATTCTGCACTACACAGGACACACACACACATCAATCACACTACACAAGACACACACCAATAACACACAATGATCACTCTGCACTACACCAGCAGACACACACCGATCACACACTGCACAACGCAATGATCACTCTGCACAACTCCAGCAGACACACACACACACACAATGATCACTGCACTACACCAGCAGACACAATCGTCATTCTGCACAACTCCAGCAGGCACACACACACTGCACAACACAATGATCACTCTGCACTACAACAGCAGACATAATGATCACTCTGCACTACACAGGACACACATACACATCAGTCACACAAAATGCTCCCTCTGCACTGACACAAGACACACACAATGGTCACTTTGCACTACACCAGACACACTGATAACACTTTACACATGATCTACACACTGCACAACACAATCCACACTACACCATCCATACACTGATCACACTCTGCACATACATCAGACACACACACACAACACCAGACACACACTTTACACATGGTCTACACATTGCACACACAATGCCATGCCTGGATCGCACACACAGCTGCTTCCTGTCATGTGAAACTTCATGCGATGGCTGTGTGCAGTGTGCTTAGTGCTGTGTCTGCTATCACTGCGATGTAAACATTCGGCATGGAGTTCCTCTTTGTGTGGATGTCGGTGATACGTGGCGGCTCCCCGGGAGGAGGAGGAGGGGGGATCGGGTGTACAGTGTGTGGCGGGGCCGGGAAGGACTTTGCTTTTGTTCTGCTGCCTGCAATCAGTCAAGTGGCAGGTTGTTGCCTGTTAGGGACAGAACAAGTGTCAGCCATGGAGGGGACATTTCCTGCACCGTCCACACTGAGAGCAAAGGACAGGCGGGAGGCTACACCACGGTGCATGACATGTGTGTACACTGAGGGGACTTGTATACACTGGATGCAGCACAACACCACCTCTGTGTACATGTGTCTCCTCCACCACTACAGGGACTGGGTTGTCCTCTGTGTACACCAGGGCTGGGGTTTCTGCTCAGTCTGGAGGAAGCTGAATGTGCAGCATGAGAAATGACATGTGCTCATAGGTCCTCTGTGTACATGGTGCCTCCAACCAGTGCTGGCATTTCTTCTGTGTACACGTTTCTTCAACCAGTACAAGGACTACTGTGTGTGTGTTAGTGGCTTATACACCAATATAAGGACTGCAGTTTCCTCTGTATACAGGGCTCCTCCACCAGTATAGGGACTGGGTGTCCTCTGTATACAAGGCTCCTCCACCAGTATAGGGACTGGGTGTCCTCTGTATACAAGGCTCCTCCACCAGTATAGGGACTGGGATGTCCTCTGTATACAGGGCTCCTCTACCAGTATAGGGACTGGGATGTCCTCTGTATACAGGGCTCCTCCACCAGTATAGGGACTGGGATGTCCTCTGTATACAGGGCTCCTCTACCAGTATAGGGACTGGGATGTCCTCTGTATACAGGGCTCCTCCACCAGTATAGGGACTGGGTGTCCTCTGTATACAAGGCTCCTCCACCAGTATAGGGACTGGGATGTCCTCTGTATACAGGGCTCCTCCACCAGTATAGGGACTGGGATGTCCTCTGTATACAGGGCTCCTCTACCAGTATAGGGACTGGGATGTCCTCTGTATACAGGGCTCCTCCACCAGTATAGGGACTGGGATGTCCTCTGTATACAGGGCTCCTCTACCAGTATAGGGACTGGGATGTCCTCTGTATACAGGGCTCCTCCACCAGTATAGGGACTGGGTGTCCTCTGTATACAAGGCTCCTCCACCAGTATAGGGACTGGGATGTCCTCTGTATACAGGGCTCCTCCACCAGTATAGGGACTGGGATGTCCTCTGTATACAGGGCTCCTCTACCAGTATAGGGACTGGGATGTCCTCTGTATACAGGGCTCCTCCACCACTATAGGGACTGGGATGTCCTCTGTATACAGGGCTCCTCTACCAGTATAGGGACTGGGATGTCCTCTGTATACAGGGCTCCTCTACCAGTATAGGGACTGGGGGTGTCCTCTGTATACAGGTCTCCTCCACCAGTATAAGGACTGTTGTATACAGGGCTCTTCTACCAGTATAGGGACTGGGGTGTCCTCTGTATACAGGGCTCTTCCACCAGTATAGGGATTGAGGTATCTGCTGTATACAGGGCTCCTCCACCAGTGCATGGACTGGGGGTGTCTTCTATGTGCAGGGCTGCTCAGCCAGTACAAGGACTGGGGTTCCCTCTGTGTACGTGGCCTCTACACCAATATAATGACTGCAGTCCCCTTTGTATACAGGGCTCCTCCACCAGTATATGAACTGATGTATCTTCTGTATACAGGGCTACTCAACCAGTACAAGGACTGGGGTTTCCTCTGTGTATGTGACTTCTTCACCAATTTAATGACTGTGGTTCCCACTGTATGCAGGGCTCCTCCACCAGTATAGGGACTGAGGTATCCTCTGGGAATAGGGCTCTTCCACAAGTACAAGGACCAGGGTGTCCTATGAGTATGTGAGTCCTCCACCACTACAGGGACTGGGGTGTCCTCTGTGAACAATTAAGTAAAATGTTTCATTTGCAAATGCTTGTGGAGAAGGTTTGCAGCAAGTGTGTGCTGTAGCAGCTGTCAGCTGGAAGCCGGTATCAGCATGTGTCAAAGCATATGTCACCAGCACACCATAGATCTTCAGGATGGCATCCAAATGCCTGATAAAGGGGTCCTGAGTGGCCCCAGAACATCATTTTATTGCTGTCATGTGATCACTTTTTTTAAACTTTTGGACACTGTTCTGAAGATCTGTGGTGTGCTGGATATGCATTGACTCTGTGTACAAGACTCCTCCACCAGTACAGAGACACTGGGATTTCTGCTCTATACGTGGCTCTTCCACCAGTACTGACTGGGTTATCCTCTGTGTACAAGACTCCTCCACCAGTACAGACACTGGGATTTCTGCTCTATACATGGCTCTTTTACCAGTACTAACTGGGTTATCCTCTGTGTACAAGACTCCTCCACCAGTACAGAGACACTGGGATTTCTGCTCTATACATGGCTCTTCCACCAGTACTGACTGGGTTATCCTCTGTGTACAAGACTCCTCCACCAGTACAGACACTGGGATTTCTGCTCTATACGTGGCTCCTCCACCAGTACTGACTGGGTTATCCTCTGTGTACAAGACTCCTCCACCAGTACAGAGACACTGGGATTTCTGCTCTATACATGGCTCTTCCACCAGTACTGACTGGGTTATCCTCTGTGTACAAGACTCCTCCACCAGTACAGACACTGGGATTTCTGCTCTATACGTGGCTCCTCCACCAGTACTGACTGGGTTATCCTCTGTGTACAAGACTCCTCCACCAGTACAGACACTGGGATTTCTGCTATATACATGGCTCTTCCACCAGTACTGACTGGGTTATCCTCTGTGTACAGAACTCCTCCACCAGTACAGACACTGGGATTTCTGCTCTATACATGGCTCTTTTACCAGTACTAACTGGGTTATCCTCTGTGTACAAGACTCCTCCACCAGTACAGACACTGGGATTTCTGCTCTATACACGGCTCCTCCACCAGTACTGACTGGGTTATCCTCCTGTGTACAAGACCCTTCCACCAGTACAGACACTGGGATTTCTGCCCTATACATGGCTCTTCCACCAGTACTGACTGGGTCTGGATCTCCAGGGGATGGCTTGGGCACGTGGGTGCTTTAGTAGCTGTCAACTGGAAACCGGTATCTAGAGGCCTAGCACACCAGGGAATAGCATCCAAATACCTGATGAAGGGGTCCTGCGTGGCCCCAAAACATCACTATTTTACTGCTGTGATGTGATCTTTTATTTTTTCAAAATTTTGGACACTGTTCTGAAGATTTATGGTGTGCTGGCAATCTATCCGGTGACTTTGTGCATATGGCTCTTCTACCAGTAAAGGGACTGGGGTTTCTGCTGTATACATGACTCCTCTAGTACTGAGAATGGGTGTCCTCTGTGTACACCAGGACTGGGGTTTCTGCTGTATACATGACTCCTCCAGTACTGAGAATGGGTGTCCTCTGTGTACACCAGGACTGGGGTTTCTGCTGTATACATGACTCCTCCAGTACTGAGAATGGGTGTCCTCTGTGTACACCAGGACTGGGGTTTCTGCTCAGTCTGGAGGAGTTTGAATGTGTAGTATGAGAAATGACATGTACTGGGGTGTCCTCTGTGCCTCCACCAGTACTGGGATTTCTTCTATATACATGGCTTCTCAACCAGTACAAGGACTGAGGTGTCCTCTGTGTACATGGCTTATACACCAATATAAACACTGCAGTTCCCTCAGTGTGCGTGGCTCCTCCACAAGTACAGGGGCTTAAGTGTCCTCTGTGTACACAGCTCATTCACCAGTACAAGCACCGTGGTGTCCTATGTGTATGTGAGTCTCACCACTACATGGACTTGGGTCTCTGTACAATCAAGTAAAATATTCCCTTTGCAAACGCTCTTGGAGAAGGTTTGCAGCAAGTGTGTGCTGTAGAAACTGTCAGCTGAATACCGGTATCAACAACATGAGTCAAAGCATATGTCACCAGCACACCATAGATCTTCAGAATGGCATCCAAATGCCTGATGAAGGGGTCGTGGGTGGCCCTAAATCATCACAATTTACTATATGGTTTGATCACTTTAATAAACTTTAGACGCTATTCTGAAGACCCAATGGTGTGCTGGTGATATATGCACCTTTTGGGGGACGGTTTTCATGTACACAGCTCATCGACCTCTGTATATGGCTAGTACACCAGTACACAGTACAAGGACTGGGTTGTCCTCTCTGTATATGCCTCACACACCAATACTGTGCAAGGACTGGGTTGTCCTCTCTGTATATGGCTACTACACCAGTACAAGCACTGGGTTGTCCTCTCTATATGGCTCACACACCAGTACTGTACAAGGTTGTGCTCTCTGTATGTGGTTCTCATACCAGTACAAGCACTGGGTTGTCCTCTCAGTATATGGCTCGTACACCAGTACAAGGATTGTGTTGTCCTCTCTCTGTATATGGCTCGTACACCAGTACAAGGATTGGGTTGTCCTTCCTCTGTATATGGCTCGTACACCAGTACAAGGATTGGGTTGTCCTCTCTCTGTATATGGCTCGTACACCAGTACAAGGATTGGGTTGTCCTCCCTGTATATGGCTCGTACACCAGTACAAGGATGGGGTTGTCCTCTCTCTGTATATGGCTCGTACACCAGTACAAGGATTGGGCAGTCCTCTCTGTATATGGCTCGTACACCAGTACAAGGATTGGGTTGTCCTCTCTGTATATGGCTTGTACACCAGTACAAGGATTGGGTTGTCCTCTCTGTATATGGCTCGTACACCAGTACAAGGATTGGGTTGTCCTCTCTGTATATGGCTCGTACACCAGTACAAGGATTGGGTTGTCCTCTCTGTATATGGCTCGTACACCAGTACAAGGATTGGGTTGTCCTCTCTGTATATGGCTCGTACACCAGTATTGGCACTGAGGTTTCTGTTCACTCTGAAGGAAATTGCATGTGATGCATGAGAAAGGGAAGTTGTTTTGTCTGGTCTGCCAAGCCTGGATTATTTAGTGATCACACACAGCTAACCCATTCTCCAGATGGGATTTTCATTGTTTTATCAGTTTTACACTCTATTGCTTTTAGGCTTCTGGAATGCAATTGTCCAGCTAGTGTATAAATGGTAATAATGTAGCGCTAACTTAAGTAAAGTGCTAAAGTGAGCAGAATATATTCAATATTCAGTGAAGTCCATAATGAAGTCCAAACAGTGAATTAACAATCCAAAATTCATAAGATGTGCAAATGAAGTATATTCTGTTAATCCTAAATTCAAAAAAGGTGCTTGTGTAATCCAAAATATAAAAATGTAATTGATTGTAGATGTGAAAAAGTCCATCAATTCTTAAAACACTTGCTTCCATAATCCGCAATCCACCAATAGTGTGCCCCAACCTCTCACCTCAAATGAAGACCCCAGCGGATCTAGTAGGGCTTCTGGTAGTAATGATCCTTACTGGCGATTTCAACTCCACTTTTCTCTTTAAAGCGGGGGTTCACCCGTACATAACTATTTTTCCCCTTAGATGGATGCTCGTTTTGTCTAGGGGAATCGGCTAGTTGTTTTAAAATATGAGCTGTACTTACCGTTTACGAGATGCATATTCTCCGCCGCTTCCGGGTATGGGCTGCGGGACTGGGCATTCCTATTTTGATTGACAGTCTTCCGAGAGGCTTCCGACGGTCACATCCATCGCGTCACGATTTTCCGAAAGAAGCCGAACGTCGGTGCGCAGGCGCAGTATAGAGCCGCACCGACGTTCGGCTTCTTTCGGCTACTAGTGACGCGATGGATGCGACCATCGGAAGCCTCTCGGAAGGCTGTCAATCAAGAAGGAACGCCCGCTCCCGAAGACCCATACCCGGAAGCGACGGAGAAGATGCATCTCGAAAACGGTAAGTACAGCTCATATTTTAAAACAACTAGCCGATTCCCCTAGACAAAACGAGCATCCATCTAAGGGGAAAAATTGTTTTATGGGTGAACTCCCGCTTTAACGCACCAGAGTAAAGTAAAAAAGTAAAGCAGTGGTTTGAGGATATAAATAAAGTGTTCTCCCACTGTGCACAATACCGGAAGTGGCATCACTAATCACGTGACGTTATCAACAGCTTAATAAAGTCACGTCATTAGTGACTCAACGCGTCGGGAGGAGCCGGGTGACGCCACTTCCGGTCACGGCCGAGATCAGAAGTCCTTGATCTTATCGATGTTGACTGTTCCAAATTGATATGTAAATTTGCTGCTTTGATTATATTTTTATATATGTAATTACTACACTATGGAGATTATTATTCTACATGATTTTATATAGTGCCAACAGTTTATGCAGCGCTTTACAATGTAGAGGGAGGATAGCACAATTACAGTACAGTTCAATACAGGAGGGCCCTGCTCGTAGAGCTTACATTCTAAAGGGAGGGGGTGGTACAAAAGGTAAAAGCTGCAGAGAATGATTTGATGGGGGTGGCTCTGGGACAGTTGTTAGGTGGATTAGGAATAGTCTTTCCTGAATAAATGAGTTTTCAGGGCTCGCCTAAAGGTAGACAGGGTAGGGGCAGAGGATGGGAGAGGCTCTGGAGAAGTCCTGAAAGCGAGCATCGAAGGAGGTAAGAAGGGAGCTAAAGAGCAGGAGGTCCTGGGAGGAGCGGACGATTTGGGCAATATCTCCAGATGAGGTTGGTGATGTAGATGGGGGCGGTGTTGTGAATGGCCTTGTATGCTGTGGTTAGCATTTTGAATTTTACACAGTGGGGTAGGGAAAGCCAGTGAAGTGAGTGGCAAGGGAGATTTCCTTTATCTTTTGAGTCTTGAATGGAGGAGATTAACGAGGACGCATTGTGCACAGTGGGAGAACACTATTTATATCCCCAACCACTGCTTTATCCTTGCCTGGTCTGGAAGAGAAAAGTGGAGTTGAAATCGCCAGTAAGGATCATTACTACCAGAAGCCCTACTAGACCCGTTGGGGTCATCATTTGAGGTCAGAGGGTGGGGCAAACTATTGGTGGATTGCGGATGGTGGAAGCAAGCGCGACTACACTTTCTAATGCCGCATACACCCGATCATTTTTCGGCATGTAAAAAACGAAGTTTTTCAGCATATAGAAAAAACAACGTTTTTTCTAACTTCGTCATTAAAACGACGTTGCCCACACACGGTCGTTTAAAAAAAATGCTCCCACACATGATCATTTTAAATGACATTTTTTTAAAACGTCGTTTTTTTACATGCTGAAAATTGATCGTGTGTACGCGGCATACGAATTGATGTTTGTTTCTGCACTGGAATTTTTCACATCCTACTATCAATTTAATTTTTATATTTTGGATTACACAAGCACCTTCTTTGAATTTAGGATTAAAGGAATATACTTCATTTGCACATGCTTTTTTTGGATTGTTAATTCACCGTTTGGACTTAATTATGGACTGTATTGAATATATTCTGTTCACATTGGCACTTTACTTGAGTTAGTGCCACATTATTACTATTTATATAATCTGTTTGTGGGGACGCTTTTTCAATGTTAGCTTCCACTCCTTAAATTTTTATTTTTTGGTTTGCGCATTTAGTTTTTTCTTAATCAATGTCCAGCTAGTGGGCCAGATTCAGAAAGATCAGCGGATCTTTCTGCTGGCGTAACGTATCTCATTTACGTTACGCCGCCGCAAGTTCTTCAGGTAAGTGCTTTATTCACAAAGCACTTGCCTGTAAAGTAGCGGCGGCGTTTTGTAAATCACCCGGCGGAATTCAAATTTGGCGGGTATCATTTTAATGATGCGCGTCCCGGCGCCGAACGAACGGCGCATGCGCCGGCCGCGACTGAATCACAGTGCACATGCTCCAAATGACGTCGGCAAATCATCATGCTTTCGACGTGAACGTAAATTACGTCCAGCCGTATTCGCGAAACGACTTACGCAAACAACGTAAAAATTTCAAAACTCGGCGTGGGAACGACGGCCATACTTAACATAGGATACGCCGCACATACCCCTCATATAGCAGGGGTAACTTTACGCCGGAAAAAGCCGAATGCAAACGACGTAAAAAAAAAAAGCGCCGGGCGGTCGTTCGTTTCTGAATCGACGTAAATACTAATTTGCATATTCCTCTCGTAAACAAACGGAAGCGCCACCTAGCGGCCAGCGTGAAATTGCAGCCTAAGATCCGACAGTGTAAGTCACTTACACCTGTCGGATCTTAGGGATGTCTATGCGTAACCTGATTCTATGAATCAGGCGCATAGATCTGACGGCCGGACTCTGAGATACGGCGGCGTATCAGGAGATACGCCGCCGTATCTCTTTTCTGAATCCGACCCAGTGTGTTTTTATTATGTACAGTATGTATATGCACACACCTTGTGTATCCAAATAGTCCCAAAGACAAGGACAGCTTTACGGTAATACACGTTTCTTTTTGGGCTACAGATATGCTAGTAATGCAATAAAAACACATATAGGGATACATTTTCTAATAGTTCATGAGATGGTGAAATACAATCTTTCTGCATTTTCTCAAATGTTTTTCATTGATGTTTTTAATTACCAAATATTTTACAATTATTTTGCATATGGTTTAGTATTTTCTAAACATTTAAATGCACTTTTCTGATGTATTATGACGGGGATGAATTCCCCCAGCACCTGGCAGAAGGTTCTAGCAGTAGCTGAGAGTCTCCAGTACAAGCTATCAGATGTTAGATCTCAGCAGTGTAGGCAGTACAGCCTGGAAGTTGTTTGATTAGTGCCTGGGGTTATTATTACTAGGGTTGTCACCTGGTGGGTAGACATCAGACTAGTTGGCAATATTATTATTAGGAAAGAGATCATAAAGCCAGTGTTTTTCCCTAGGAAAGGTGGCAGTCCTTTGTTATTACACTCCATCTCTCTTACACTTTAAAGGGCTTGTAAAAGGTTTGTTTTTTATTTTCTAAATAGGTTTCTTTAACCTCCCTGGTGGTAATCCCAAGTCTGGCTCGGGGTGGAAATCCAGTACCATTAGTGGTATCCCCGAGCCAGACTCGGGATCGCAGCATAGGATGCATTAAGGTGAAAAAAACAGGAACCTTTACAACCCCTTTTAACTCTTTATTCTTTTCTGGCAATAACCTGGTCTGGGCAGATTTCTGCCAGTCACAGGCTGTCTCGCACCCCTCCAGCCTGTGTTTTAGAATAATAGGATAGTGACACCTCCATCAATCAAGATGTAATATCCTGCCATCAGTGTGTTAAAGTGGTTGTAAACCCACTTTAACCTACAGGTAAGCCTACATTAAGGCTTACCTGTAGGTGCAACAAATATCTCCCAAACCTAAAAGGTTTAGGAGATATTTGCAGAAATGATAGGCGCCGATGTCTACGGCGCATGAGCGCCATAGCCAACGGCGTAGGCGCACTGAAAGTTCAGTTTTTGTCAATCGCATTATCGGGGTTAATGCCGTGATTTCGCACATGCACGGGAGTGACATCATCGCCACTCCGGCCAATCACAGCGCCGAAGCGGCGATTAACAGGAAGAAGATGCGAGGAGACATGGTGGCGGAAGGGAACGAAGAGGACTTCGATCTCAGGTAAGTGCCACATAATGAGCTAGTATGCTATGCATACTAGCTCATTATGCCTTTTCTCTTGCAGGTTATTCCCCCCCCCCCCGTTTTTCGGGGGGGGGGGGGTTTACTTCCTCTTTAAGCTGGTTAGTGGGCATGGAGGAGGGAGGGAGTGGGATGTCATTTATCACTGTATATGCTCACATGTGGGATTCTATAATCACATGGGCTGCTCAGATGTGATAGGGAGGAAATGCTCAGCTTAGAAACTCACTGAATGAATATACAGCTGCAAAATCCCTAGCTGAATTGGAAACATGGACAGAAGGGGAAATAGAGAACAGCAGGATCAACCATTTTTTTTGCAGATCGCAGAAAACAAATCCCATAGTGAATGAATGAGTATGAACATCATGTAATACAGCATCTATTGATCCTTTTTAATGATATGGGTTTTATGCCAGGAATACATTAAGGTGAAAAAAAAAGGGGGTCGAGGAATAATCTGTAATAATGTACCTTGTTCCTTACTCGAGTCTAGTGGGATTCCGAATCGCACCTTTTCTGTCCTGTGTCCCGAGTTGTGGGCAGTCTGCACAGCATGCATCATAGAGGAAGCCTGCTGGAGCAAGGAATACATGAAGTCTTGTAGCTTACTCCTGTACCCCTAGACTTGACAAGCATTTAAAGGGAAAGTTTGTGTTTTAATGAAAGGACACCAATATCCCATAAGTAGGGATCCATTTGTAACAGCCTACTTACTCATACAGCATACGCTTTCTCTGTTTTTAGGCAAGGCATCTTTATATTTGTGACTTCCACAAGAACTTAATTCAGAGTGTAAGGAACAGACGGAAACGGAAGGGTAGTGATGATGACGAGGGGGACTCCCCAGTCCATGACACTGATACTCCCGAGGTATGCTTTTCAAATTTATGTTTTTATCTGTGTACTATTGTGACCGAACTGTGTATTTATTACTTTATGGTTCTGTATTTGTAGCAAGCCTTTAACCACTTCAATACCAGGCACTAAACCCCCCCCCCCCTCCCCTTCCTGCCCAAGCCAATTTTTAGCTTTCAGCGCTGTCACTTTTTAAATGGCAATTGCGCGGTCATGCAACACTGTACCCAAACAACATTTTTATCATTTTGTTTCCACAAATAGAGCTTTCTTTTGGTGGTATGTGATCACCTCTGCTGTTTTTTTATTTGTTTCTAAACAAATAAAAATTAAAAAAACAAAATTCTAGATTTTATAACAGAAAGTTTTCTCCTTCACTGATGGGCACTGATGAGCTTCACTGACGGGCACTGATATGCAGCGCTGATGGGCATTGATAGGCTGCACTTATGGGTGGCACTGATAGGTGGCACTGGCAGGTATTATATGCACTAATTGACAGCTGCCTGGGCACTGATTGGAATTTCCCTGTTGGTCTAGGGTGGCATATCTGTTGGGGTTCCTTTGTGGACATCCCTGGTATTTCTGGGTGGGCATCCGCGGGGGGGACTGTGCTGACAAACAATCAGCACAGACCCCCTTTGTCAGGAGAGCCACTGATTGGCTCTCCTCTACTCGCGTCTATTAGATGCGAGTGAGGAAAAGCCGATAAACGTCTCTTCCTGTTTACCTAGTGATCAGCCGTGATTGGACATGGCTGATCACATGGTAAAGAGCCCCTGTCAGAGGCTATTTACCAAAATCGGTGATGCAGTGTGTCAGACTGACACACCACACCACACCACTGATCGCCACGCTGCGCACCCCCACGGGCACACGATCGTGGCATATCCTGCTGGACGTCATATGACACCCAGTCAGGATAACTGAACAACTTCCCAGCCGTCATTCTGCTATAGGCCGGGTGGGAAGTGGTTAAAGGATAGTTTATTGAGGCATTTAAAAAGGGAACTGTTTTGCCTTTTAACGTGTAACTAGAGGCATTTTTTTTGTTTTAGATTTGGTGGAGAGGGATTAGAGAACCCGTCCGGCTCTTATAGATGTCTGCACCCCCGTTAGTGAGATCCCCCCTATATTTGTCATATTTACTGTGATCATCAAAATGAAAGTAAAATAAATTCCCACATTTTGGGTTGTCCCCAGAACAGCAATAGAGGGGAAGACTTCCCGTGGGGACACTAGTTTGGGTGACAACCAGGGATTACATCTCCTTGGAGGGATTTCCTCTCTTGCTGTTTTTGCTGTGGGACAGGAAGGGAAGGGAAATCCCCCCCTCCCCCCATGGGAAATGGATGGCCAACCCTCCCTTTAGGCTCCATTCACACTAATGCTTTTTTTGATGCATTTTGCAGAAATGCAGGGACACTTTTAATTTGTAATAGAATTCAATGGACCCGCATCCAAAACGCAAATGCCGCGATTTGCGTTTTTTTTTTTTTTAACCAGTTTATAGCTGGTTATTAAAGGAAATGTAAAAAAATAAAAATTGATGTAAAAAAATTAGAAACGCAAATCGCGGTAAAAACGCACGTCAAAAAAATGCAGCAAGCACCGCAAAAAGCACTGCAAAAATGCTAAAAAGCAACATGCATAGGTGTGAATCGAGCCTAACACTATCCAAAATGAAGAAGAGAAAAGTTTTGACTTTAGTTCTACTTTTAAGTAATATGTCACTCTTGCTATCCCATCTAACCGTGCTTGTGCATTGAGTCAGTTGTAAGCTCTTTATTGCTCCCTATCTGATGGCATATCTCTATTAATAACTACATACCCGCTGTGAAAACTCTGAAAATCTGACTTTTTGGCCTCTTTCACATGTGTGCCGACAGCTGTACACCCCAGTCCTTGTGCCAGGTATACAGCAAAAATCCTAGCCCTGTACTGCATGTACTTATTTAGCTGGGAGGCACGCATGCAAACTATCAGATGTATTGTTACACGTGTACAGCCGCAGCAAGTTAGTGATTTATATGGGTGGTTGTATGCAAACACTGTCCTTCATAGGCACCTTCCAGACACACACACATGTGCCCTTTTCACGTTGTATGACCCTCTGCAGCCATGAGAATGAGACCTCAACGTATAGTCAGGGTTTACACAGTTTTACTGTGTACAGTGACATCATTCCTCCTTTCCAGATTGGCTGGAACAATTCTTTTATTTTCTGATGGCTAATAGAAAAAGTCTGTGACCCCCTCCCACAGCTGATTTTCTTTTTTTTCCTGTGTAGTCACTGGGACAGAAAATCAAAGCATGTTTCCCCCCAACGGAGGCAGACTCCAGTAAATTTCTTTTTTAAAGAAAAGTTTTTTTTTTTTTTTAGTTTTTGTTTGTTTTTTGTTTTTTTCGCTGGAGTTTTTTTTTATAGGTTAGTGGAGGAAATAGGAACCATTCTGTCACATGAACGTTAAATCTTGCAAAAGGAACTGTGCAAAATGATTCTCTTCCTCCTGGCTTAAACAAGAACCACTGTTTGCTTAGGGGCAGATCCACGCACATCGGCGCATATATCCGCCGGGCGCAGCGTATCTAAGATACACTACACCGCCGGAACTTATTATTTTTTTTTTAATCCTCAAAGAATTTGCGCCGTAAGTTACGGCGGCGTAGTGTATCTTTGGCGGCGTAAGGGCTCGGAATTCCAATGGATGGGATGGGGGCGTGTTTTATGTAAATACGTCGAGACCCGACGTAAACAACGTTTCTTTTTGAACGGCGCATGCGCCGTCCGTGGGGGTATCCCAGTGCGCATGCTCGAAATTAAACCAGAACAAGCCAATGCTTACGCCATACTTAACATTGAGTAAGCCTCATAATAGCAGGGGTAACTATACGCCGGAAAAAGCCCAACGCAAACAACGTAAAAAAATGCACCGGACGTACGTTCGTGGATCGCCGTAACTAGCTAATTTGCATACTCGACGCGGAATTCAATGGAAACGCCACCTAGCGGCCGGCGGAAAAATGCATCTACGATCCGACAACGTACTAAGACATACAGTAGGTGAACCCGATTTTGTGTCAATCTCGCTCTCTTTCTCGGCGAGATTGAGCACCTACGAGCCCCATCGCGGGAGCCAGCGCCGAGCTGGCTTGCCGCGATGGAGACAGAGCCGTCATAGAAGCGACGGGAGATCCGACTTGGATTCCCGCCAATTCTACACGTGTGCGGCATTTGTTATGAATCCTGAGGGGGAAGTCCCCGCCGGATTTTAAATAAAAATCCGGCATGGGTCCCCCCTCAGGAGCATATCGGGCCCTTAGGTCTGTTATGGGTTGTAAGGAGAGCCCCCCTACGCCGAAAAAACGGCGTAGGGGGTCCCCCTACAATCCATACCAGACCCGTATCCAAAGCACGCTACCCGGCCAGCCAGGAAGGGAGTGGGGACGAGCGAGCGCCCCCCCCTCCTGAGCCGTACCAGGCTGCATGCCCTCAACATGGGGGGGTTGGGTGCTCTGGGGCAGGGGGGCGCACTGCGGCCCCCCACCTCAGAGCACCCTGTCCCCATGTTGATGAGGACAGGGCCCCTTCCCGACAACCCTGGCCGTTGGTTGTCGGGGTATGCGGGCGGGAGGCTTATCGGAATCTGGGAGCCCCCTTTAATAAGGTGGCCCCCAGATACCGGCCCCCCACCCTAAGTGAATGAGTATGGGGTACATCGTACCCCTACCCATTCACCTGCAAGAAAAGTGGTAAAAACACAAATAAACCACACAGTGTATTAAAATATTTTATTTTTCTGCTCCGGAGGCCGCCCCCTGTCTTCTTTATTAGCTCTTTTACCAGGGGGGGCTTCTTCTTTGACGTCTTCGGGTGGGTGGGGGCCGCCGTCTGGTTCTCTTCCACCGCCGGGGGGGGTGGCTTTTAAAAAAGCCCCCACCCCCCCGGCGGGTTTCCTCCGGCGTCTTCGGCGGGGCTCTTCTTCTTCCGCTATCCCGACGGGTCTTCTCCGCTATCCGGGGGGTCTCGCCGCTCTCCGCTGTTGACTCGTCGCACCCCGGTTCTTCGTCTCGCAGTCCGGTCCCTTCTTCCGTGCTGTACGTCTTCTTCCGCGCTGTGACGTCATGTTCTTCACTTCTCTTCTTCTCCCGATGTTGACTCGCCGGTCCTCCTCGTTGAAATGACGGATGCGCGCCTTGCATCGGACCTATATAGGCCTCACAGTCCCATCATGCTCTGTACCTACCCATGTGATACCTACCACATGGGTAGGTACAGAGCATGATGGGACTGTGAGGCCTATATAGGTCCGATGCAAGGCGCGCATGCGTCATTTCAGCGAGGAGGACCGGCGAGTCAACATCGGGAGAAGAAGAGAAGTGAAGAACATGACGTCACAGCGCGGAAGAAGACGTACAGCACGGAAGAAGGGACCGGACTGCGAGACGAAGAACCGGGGTGCGACGAGTCAACAGCGGAGAGCGGCGAGACCCCCCGGATAGCGGAGAAGACCCGTCGGGATAGCGGAAGAAGAAGAGCCCCGCCGAAGACGCCGGAGGAAACCCGCCGGGGGGGTGGGGGCTTTTTTAAAAGCCACCCCCCCCGGCGGTGGAAGAGAACCAGACGGCGGCCCCCACCCACCCGAAGACGTCAAAGAAGAAGCCCCCCCTGGTAAAAGAGCTAATAAAGAAGACAGGGGGCGGCCTCCGGAGCAGAAAAATAAAATATTTTAATACACTGTGTGGTTTATTTGTGTTTTTACCACTTTTCTTGCAGGTGAATGGGTAGGGGTACGATGTACCCCATACTCATTCACTTAGGGTGGGGGGCCGGTATCTGGGGGCCCCCTTATTAAAGGGGGCTCCCAGATTCCGATAAGCCTCCCGCCCGCATACCCCGACAACCAACGGCCAGGGTTGTCGGGAAGGGGCCCTGTCCTCATCAACATGGGGACAGGGTGCTCTGAGGTGGGGGGGCCGCAGTGCGCCCCCCTGCCCCAGAGCACCCAACCCCCCCATGTTGAGGGCATGCAGCCTGGTACGGCTCAGGAGGGGGGGGGGCGCTCGCTCGTCCCCACTCCCTTCCTGGCTGGCCGGGTAGCGTGCTTTGGATACGGGTCTGGTATGGATTGTAGGGGGACCCCCTACGCCGTTTTTTCGGCGTAGGGGGGCTCTCCTTACAACCCATAACAGACCTAAGGGCCCGGTATGCTCCTGAGGGGGGACCCATGCCGGATTTTTATTTAAAATCCGGCGGGGACTTCCCCTTCAGGATTCATAACAAACGCCGCACACGTGTAGAATTGGCGGGAATCCAAGTCGGATCTCCCGTCGCTTCTATGACGCGCTTGCTGGGATGTGCTGTCACTATTCCAGTAAATGCAAGATGTCGGCGAGATCTCGGCACCGTGTCGCCGAGTATCAGCGCGACGCTGTCGTGCTAAAAGCACAATATCACAAACACCTACTGTACGCCTGTCGGATCGATCCGAGATGCAGTTGTATCTTGTTTTGTAGATACAAAACAAAGATACGACGCAGGAAATTTTAAATTACGCGGCGTATCAATAGATACGCCGGCGTAATTCTTTTGTGGCTCTGCCCCTTAGTGTTTAAAGGAAACCTATACTGAGAAAAGTACTTTGAGTAATAGACCAGGAACAGAAATGTAGATCTTTTGGGGATTTTCCACTTAACATTGACTGAGAAATCATTGAGGCCAAAGGCAGCCAGGCAATGATCATTTTTTATTATTTTTGTGTGAAATAACTTACAGATTTTACCAGAACACACACAAGATGAATTTTGAATGATTGGAAGCATAAGAGTGCAAAGACTTCGTTGGCCACCCAGTGTTGGGGCAATAGTGTTTGGTGATGGTAGATTTCTTTGACTTGGGGCCCTTTTTCACACGGATCCGTGATGATCCGCTCCGCGAACCTCCGCTTGCTCAGCGGGGTTCACTCCGCTGAGCCGGCGGATGACAGGGCGGTCTCGCACACTGTGCAGGGACCGCCCTGTCAGATCTCTGCTCTCCCTTTACAACTCCTTTAATGATTACCTGTTTATTTCAATTGGCTGATCGATATTGTGGTTAAACTCACTATCTATTAAAGTAATTTTAAGGCCTCATGCACACTGGATGTTAAAATAACGTTATAAAAACGCTAGTAGCTTTGCAGTGAGTTTTTCAAAGTTTTTGCAATAGTTTTTTTTTTTTTGTGTGTTTTTCCGGTTTAGCGTTTTTTTTTTTTGCGTTTTTGATCCATTGAAGAAAAAAACATGCTAATAAACGCAGTGTTTTTGAGCGTTTATTAGCGTTTTGTTTTACGTTTGATCATTTTTACAGCTCAAAGCAGCTTAAAAACTCCTCAACCCACTAGTTTACTGCCATCCACTTCCTCATCACAGTGTTTGACAGCAACAGGAGCCAATATCTTCCACTGAAGTCTCCATGTCCTGTGAGGAGGGAAAGAGAGAAAGCAGTGCTATTGCTCTCAGGTACAGTGCTGCTTAGATAAGTATTTAGGGGGGTTTGGGGGGAGCTGATCACAGAAGAGTTTTTTTGGGAATAGTCTTACCTGAGAGAACTTTAGAGCAAACATGTTCTTGGTATTGGGAACCGTCTAACCTGAGAGAACTTTAGAGCAAACATGTTCTTGGTATTGGGAACCGTCTAACCTGAGAGAACTTTAGAGCAAACATGTTCTTGGTGTTGGGAACCGTCTAACCTGAGAGAACTTTAGAGCAAACATGTTCTTGGTGTTGGGAACCATCTAACCTGAGAGAACTTTAGAGCAAACTTGTTCTAGGTGTTGGGAACCGTCTAACCTGAGAGAACTTTAGAGCAAACTTGTTCTTGGTGTTGGGAACCGCCTGGCCCAGAAGAAAGACCTGAACACCCTCTTTTGGCACTTCTGTGTACAAAGGCCTTCAAGAAATCATTTTGCAGGTACTCTATGGCTTTTCAGTCATAACAGATAAATTATATAAAACCGCCTGCTATCCCTAGACCTGTATTTTTCAATACTGTTTTATAGTCATATAAAATAGAGAATCTATCTTGTAATTTATGCTATAACATCTTATCTCCCGTTGTGTGAACATCTGTGGTGAGGAAAACAATTTTGTAGGAAACTGTTTTGAAGGCCGTTTAAAAAACTGAAAAAATAAAATAAAAATTCAGATGGTATCATGTAGTTAGAAGTCGTAAAAATAATCCTTGCAGCAACCTTGATTTTTATATAGCTTTTTAATGTTCTAGGTGGACCTTTTCCAGTTGCAAGTAAACACATTAAGAAGATATAAGAGGCATTTCAAACTACAAGCACGGCCTGGACTGAATAAAGCACAGCTTGTTGAAGTAGGTTTTCTGAAAATGTTGAAGTATGCTGACAGTTGCATAGTATATTTGTATTCTTGAAAGAATTGTCATCACATTTTTAATGCAGTTTGTCCTTGTGATATTACAGGTTTATTCAACAAAAGTAAAAACGCTGTAATGTGAAGTAAGCCATATAATCCAGTCTAAGAATGGATTAAAGGATGAGTGCACGTTCATGGCCTGCGCACTTATCCTATCTGTGCCCCCTGAGCTAAAGTAGCCCACCCTTGCCTGCTCCAGATGTGTACTTAATTATATGTCCTGGTCGGCTGCAGTGTTTACATCAGCTGTTGAAATGTTTTTTGCCGGGCAGTGTCTGTGCATTTGATCCCCATAGACGTCTATGGAGTCATCTTCCAGAGATAAGAGGCGGTAGACAGCCCCATAGATATCTATGGGAATCGATTGCGCAGGTGCATGTAGCACATAGATGATTTCCCCATGATATGTAAACATTGCAGCAGGCTGTGGGATGGGATAAATATTCATTTGCATCATGCAAGGGGTAACTACTTTATTTGAAGAGAATGCAGAAAGGATATGTGCCCTTTCTGTGAAATTGTATTTATCCTGCTATGAGAAGCAGCCACTTATAAAAAACCTTTCCTAAAGCACGTTGTTATATAAGCCATAAATGGTGCCTGAAGATCCATTGAACTGTTCTTTAAAAAAGCTTTCTCCATAATAAGGAAATTCCACCTTTTTCTATTTTCCTCCTGAGCAAAGTTCCCAAGTGTGTGCACAGAGCTTGTCATATCAAGAGCACACAAAGATTTGCTAGTGATAAATACAAGCAGGAGATGGGCTTTACATAACATCTTTTTTTTTTTAATGTGATCCTATTTTCCTACAATATATGTACAGTGGGGAAAACAATTATTTGATCTTCTGCAGATTTTTTATGTTTGGCCACTTTTAAAGAAATTAAGTGTGTGTGTGTATGTGTTTGTATATGTACGATTTTATATATATATATATATATATATTTATCATAGGTGTATTTTAAATTAAGTTGCAGTTTGGTGAGTAAAATAATTATTTGATCCCCAAACATGACTTGTTACTTGGCGGAGAAACCTTTGTTGGCAAGCACAGAGGTAAGATGTTTTTCAGGTTTGCACACATCTCAAGAGGGGTTTTGGTCCACTCTTCTTTACAGATCTAAATACTTAAGGTTTCTTAGCTGTCACTTGAAAACTCAAAGTTTCAGCTCCCTTCATAATTTTGTTTATAGAATTAAGGTCTGGAGACTGGCTAGGCCACTCCGTGGTCTTAATGTGCTTCTTCTTGAGCTACTCCTCTGTTGCCTTGGTGGTATGTTTTGGGTCATTGTCATGCTGGAAGACCCATCCATGACCCATCTTCAGTGTTCTGGCTGAAGGAAGAAGGTTCTCATCCAATATTTTACAATACCTTGCCCGTCCATTGGCCCCTCCATGCGGAAAAGTCAACCTGTACCTTTAGCCGTTATGTTTCCACCTCTGTGCTTGACTGTAGGGATGGCGTTCTTGGGGTCATAGTCAGAATTTTTCTTCCTCCAGACACAGTAAGTCCAGTTGATGCCAAAGAGCTAAATGTTGGTCTTATCTGACCACCGCACGTTATCCCATTTCTTCTCTCAATAAGTTAGATGTTTATTGGCAAACTTCAGATGAGCCTGTATATGTTCCTTCTTAAAGGAGGGGGACCTTGTGGGCGCTGCAGGATTTCAATCCATGACGATGTATTACGCTATCAATGGTTTGTTTGGTGACCATGGTCCCAACTGCCTTGAAATGCCATTCACAAACTCCTCCCGTGTAGTTCTGGGCTGATCCCTCCCTTTTCTCATGATCATTCTTACCCCATGAGGTGAACTCTTACATGGAGCTCTAGGCCGAGGGCAATTGATGGTTACTTTGTATTTCTTCCATTTTCAAATAATCGCTCCAAAACAGTAGTCTCCTTCTCACCAAGCTTCTTGCTGATGGTCTTGTAGCCCATTCCAGCCCTGTGCAGGTCTACAATCTTGTCCCTGATGTCCTTTGACAGCTCTTTTGATCTTGCCCATGATGGTGAGGTTTGAGTGGAAGAAAGAGATTCTGTGGACAGGTGACAAGTTGTCGTTAAAGCGGATCTCCACTCTAAAGTGAAGTCGCGCTGATCGGCACCCTCCCCCCCTCCGGTGTCACATTTGACACCTTTCAGGGGGGAGGGGGGTGCAGATACCTGTCTACAGACAGGTATCTGCACCCACTTCCGGCCCTACGATGCGGGCAAAAGACGGGTTTTTTCCTTGCATCCCGTCCGTCCCCCGTTGTATGCTGGGAACACTCGGCTCCCAGCACACAGCGGGAGCCAATCGGCGGGCGCAGCGCGACTCGCGCATGCGCCATAGGGAACCGGGCAGTGAAGCCGGAGCGCTTCACTTCCTGGTTCCCTCACCGTGGATGGAGGGGGGAGCAGCAGGGTGACGAGCGATCGGCTCGTCATCTGCTGCGATCGGCGCTGGACTCCAGGACAGGTAAGTGTCCTTATATTAAAAGTCAGCAGCTGCAGTATTTGTAGCTGCTGGCTTTTAATATATTTTTTTAGTGGCACATCCGCTTTAAGAGCACCTTCTTAAATTGACAGGACTGATCTGTCTACCACATGAGCACATACTATGTAGCCAGTCTGTGGGAGCCAGATTTATTGTAGGGCTGCAACTAACGATTATTTTCATAATCGATTAGTTGGCCGATTATTGTTTTGATTAATTGGATAATAGCCTTTTAAAAAAAAAAGATTGCATTTTTTTTAAATTATTTTGGGCCAATTTGTTGTTGGGCAGATTACAAAACACAAATTGCCGCAAAAACACATTACATGCTTTTCTGCAGCTTCTCCATTGAAGTATATTGAACCAAAAAAAAAAACACTGTTTTGCATTAAAAAGTCCTTGCCCTTTCCAAATACGCAGCAGCTGAAAAAAAATTATGGATGTGAATGTGTCCCATAGGAAAACATGTAAATGAACTGTAGTGTGTTTCTGCAAAAAGCACCAAAAACAGAGGTGTGACCCCACCTGAGATGTTTAGTAACATAATGGGGTTAAAAAAACAAAAATAAGTACAAAAAGAGCAAATAATCGCTACTGTAAGGGGTTAATTTTTTTTTTTTACTGTGGGACAGTGAAAGTAATATTTACAGTAGCGATTTTGCTTTTTTGTACTATATAGGGCTAATTTTTTTTTTTTTTTAACCCCAGTAAGTGGCCGATTAATCGATTATGAAAATTGTAATCGATTAATTTCATAATCGATTAGTTGTCGATTAATCGATTTGTTGGTTCGGCCCTAATTTATTGTTTGTTGGTAGCAGATTAAATACTGTAATTATTTTACTCACTGAACTGCAACTCAATTTATAACCCACTTCTTTTTTTTTTTTTTGTTGTTTTTCATTAATGTTTATTAAGAGGTTTACAGATAACTGAGATCCTACAACATAAGACAATTTAAAACCCCTTTATCGTGGTTTTTTTCTGTCTTTTTGGTTAATATTCTGTCTTTGTTATTTAAAATATACCTATGATAAAATGTATAGACCCTTCAGTTCTTTGTAAGTGGGCAATCTGCAGGGGATCAAAAAATGTTCCCCACTGTATATTATATAATTTGCATTCTAAATTAATCTAACTGGGGCTCAGGGGTTGACTTGAACGAACGAACGAACATGCATGCATACATACATTTAGAAATCCTAGCTGAACTTTGAAGGACTAGGTAGAGCTTTTTTACCCATTTTAAACACAAGTTGCAAACTAAAATGTAGCCGGCTGTCTTTAGCCAGTTTTTTTGCGGCTAGACCAGACTTTCCCTGCCAGGGTTTCTCATGAGGTAGTTAGGAGTTCCTTCAACAGTGAGCAATAACAAACTGATCTCTCACCTACACTGACCAACAGTGCAAGGGGGCACTTCTACACTGACTATGAAATAAAGGTGCATACCCGTGGTTGCAGGAAAGAAAGTCGCACCATCTATGGCCGGTGAGGGGAGATCTCCTCAGTGGGGTTACAGATGAACATGACAGGTCAAACCTTTCCACATTCTATTTAAAACTAAAACAATTGTTGAGACTGGAGTTGGGCTTTAACAGAGCACAGAATATCTTTATTGTAGACAAATACATTGTATAAAAAAAATGTGTTTAATTGTAAAGGTACCATTTGGCTTATTGTGGAATATGGGGAAAAAAACTCTTGTCAAGGCTATTTGTTTCATCTGACTATTTTTCCCGGTGTCAAATATACTCTCTTGCTGTTTTTGTTTAGATAATTGGAGGCCATTTCAGAACACTTCCAGTGAATGAAAAGGACACACTAACATATTTTATCTGCTCGGTGAAGAACGAAAAAAACAAAGCAGATCACAAATCAGATGGGGGACTCCACTAGAGAAAATCAGACATTTTATGGACAGTTTTGAGTTTGCGCGAGGCCTTGGAATGGAAGGACAGTTGTAAATAATTTTCAGTGTTATTTTAGTGCTTTCTGTGGAAAGGTTATTCATTGTCTCATCTAAAAATGTATCTCTACTTCCGAAGCCTGTAGTTGAGAAATGTCACTTTTCATGACATATAATCTATCATAAACCTGTTTTTTTTTTACCTGGTAGGCAGTACTTTAAGGTGGAAGGTAAACTAGAACTATATACCAAGCTTTATATATATTTTTTTTCATTTTGGATAGAGTGATTAAGGGTTATAACCACTGTCAGATTTATTTTTATTTATTTTTTTGTCATCTGTGTCCCATTGGAGAGATTTCCCTTGACTTCATGTCCAATAGCCACAACAGGAAGCAATAACAAATCCCTACAAATTATGGGAATCCCTTGGGGCACCCCAGGTCGCCAGAACTAGTGTCCACATTGGAAAATTTCCTCTCTATTATGTTTCTGGGGATAACCCAAAATGTAAGATTTTCTTTTACTTTCAGTGTGAATGATGATGGTAAACATGACAAATGGAGAGGTTGAATCTTTCTAACGAGGGCACAGGCAGGAATAAAAACCTAATGGGTGTTCTAATCCATCCCCACTCTCCAAGACTATAAAAAAATGTTTTGCCTTTTAGTTCTATTTTGACTTCCAAAACTTTATGTATAATATACATCTGGAACATGTGTTGCTGGACCTCATGTAGGAACAGTATCTGCGCCATCATGCCATTTCTCTTGCTGTTCCGTCTAACACCACGTCTGCTTAGAGGCTGTTGCAGGCAGTTTATAGCTCCCTCTCTCATACCACAGCTGTCTAGTAATCCTTAGATAGCAGCTGTGAGACTGTAAAAAATTGACTTGACTTCAGAAGTTAGATGTACAATGCCTGTCTAACAAATATACCCAAAACACAATGAAATCCCCTTTTTCTATAGGCCAGAATGACCGTTTACTTTTATATCCTAGATTTGTGAGCTGTCAACCAAAAGAAAAAATAATTACAGCCTATTGGCTAAGAGAATATTTTATCTGGACAAACTTCTGAAGGAGAAGCAGGTTTTTACATAGTTTCACAGCTGCTATCTAAAGATTTCTAGAGATCCCTTTCACACCTGAGCGTTCTGAAGCATCATTTGAAGCTTCACAAAAAAGCACTTCAGTGCTTGACACTAGGAGTTCTATTTTATTCAATGGTGCCTGTTTACACTTGAGTGTAGTGTAAAAAAAATTAAAAAGCCAGCAACTTCCGCAATTGATAAATTTATTGTAGCAGTTGAAGTACAAAATAATACAAGGTCTTGCGTGTTTCAACGTGTAGCCTTGTTCATAGCAATAGAATATTGTGTAGTGTGTCTTGAAGCTTATCTCTCAAAACTTCTGTTGGGAAGAGTCGTGTGTTTTGACCCCAATAGCATTCAATGGGAACGCTTGAAAAATGTGCATAACATGCATTTTGCAGACGTTATCTAGCGTTTTATTGGCTAAAAAAATAAAAAAAACAATATTAAAAATGCTGAAGCATGTCCAAAAATGCTTGCACAAATGCTAAAAAACATGACCAAAGTCGCACAACTAAAATGTAAATTGTTCCAGAGAGCTGTGACAGGAAAGAAGGAGCAGTAGGAAACTTACAACAGCGCTGTGCACAAGTACTGTTACTAAGGGTCATTTTAAAGCCGTTTTTTTCATTTAATTTTTTTTTACTTTTTAGCACTTTTATACATTAGGCCCACTATATTCTATAGTATATACAGTAGTAAAAGGCTGTGTCCAGACCGGCACATTGGAAGATGGAATACAAATGTATAAAGATGTATCATCTTGCTATTTTCAAAAGGACCTTTTGAAATATAATAATTTTAGTTGGTTTAATATAAATGATTTGATTTTCTATTAAACTTTATTTGACCAAAAATGCTTACTTTCCAAGCACCAGATGACCGTACTCTCAGATTGACCCTACAGTATGAACTTGGGTAGTAGGGGTGTCTTGCAATGGTTATTGTGATGCTGACTCTCGCCTAATAGTAAAGCCAGCTATTTCTTTGGAAAGGGGCAGCTACGTACAAAACAAAATATAACTTGTTTAAACCTAATTGATGAATAAGGCGTGAGTGACAGTATGGTAGCTCGCAAGTGTTCCATAAGACCTAATACAAGATTCCTTCACAATAGCAGCCTAGGGCTGCATTTCCAGCACATGAAATGCAGGGCAGTATTTTATAGATTTGCCAGCACTGTGCTGTTATGAGTCCCTTAAAGTGGTTGTAAAGGTTATTTTTTTTTTTTAAATAACAAACCTGTCATACTTGCCTCCACTGTGCAGTTAGTTTTGCACAGAGTGGCCCCGATATTGCTGCTCTGGGGTCCCACGGCGGCTCTCGTGGCTCCTCCTCGCAATAGCTAACTCCCTCTGCGAAGCTGTCTCCCGAGTGGGTTACCTTGCGGGCGCGCTCCCGTGTCATACAGTCGGCTTTCATAGACAGAGTTTATGACTCGGCCCCGCTCCCGGCAGCCGCGCCATTGGATTTGATTGACAGCAGCGGGAGCCAATGTCATGGGATGCATTAAGGTGAAAAAAGCATGAACCCTTACAACCCCTTTATAAGACGTGGTCTGCTTCTCCACAATGTCTCAGTTGTTTTTTTTTATGCATGAATACACAGAGAACAGTTGTAGGAGCACTGGTTCCTACACCACAAATGGTAGCAATCACATTTAATGTGTGCCCCACAGTAAAACTGATTTTATGAAAGCTCAAGAAAAAAGTAGACTTGTTTGAAGGCCTAACTGAGAGTTATTGGCAAATACTACTGCTGTTTGCAGCTAGGCGGTGTTTGGCGGATTTATTTTTATATATGATGGTGAGGAGTACTAATAGAAATGGAAGGAGTTTAGTAAGGAGGAGAAATTATGCCATCTAGCGTGGTCTTATTTCAACAAGACAAGGAGCAGTAACCATAGCAACCAACAAGACCTCATCTTTCATTTAATTGACAGCACTTAACTGCTGAAATCTTACTGGTTGCTCTGGGCAACAGCACATCATGGTTGCTCGTTGTACTGTAATATTTCTAGCATACTCTTTAAGGCACTTAAATGACAATAATGACGGTGTGTGTGTCGTGCAGTTAGCCTGCAGCAGCCAAACAGGCGTTCTTGCTTATCTGACCACTGTGCTTGGCACACAATTGCTGCTTTTTGCACTGCCTTATTAAACTGCTGCATCTAAACTGGCAAGACATCTTCAAATCAACATGTTTGGATATGATTTCTGTATACATGTATAAACATATAAGTTGGCAAAAATGTACGACAACACACACTCTGCACTATGTGTTTCAAATGCTGACTAAATATACCATTAAAGGATATTCTTTGTGTTTATCCTATTTATTAATGTTATTCCATGACTATTTTGAACAAATCAAGCTTTCTTTAAGTTAGGACTTAATTTGGTGTATAGCATGTATTAATGCTATAGGTTGCACAGCCCCTCATATCATATGATAGCCTTTAGAATTTGCACTTTCCTTTTCTGGGGATCTTTGTCTCTTAAATATTGTTGGCATGTGTTGGTTAATGTTGGTGATTTAAGTCCCTGGATCAACCTGAATGTATAATATTATGATGGCTTTAATTAAAAAAAAAAAAAAAATGTTATTGATCTTTGTTTTGTGGTTCTAAATTATTTTTAAAAAGTTATACCTAAAGATAGGGATTTTTTTTTTTTTTTTACACCACTGCATAATGCATGTTGCTGTGCGGTTTATCTTGAATGGCACCCTAATGCACCTCCACAAAGTACCTATGTTGCAGTGCACCACAACACACAGTTACACACTGTTGTGCATTGTGATACACCTGCGACAGAAAAAAATCTGAAGGTACATTTCCCTAAAACATCTTTCTGGACAGCTCCTCTGAGAAACCCCCCCCCCCCCCCCCTTCCTTTTACAGGAAACATGGCCACATCAAACTTTAAAAGCAATGGGGTAGATTCAGATAGGGGCGCGCGCTGATACGGCGGCGCAGCGTATCGTCTTTACGCTACGCCGCCGTAAATTACAGGAGCAAGCGCTGTATTCACGAAGCACTTGCTCCGTAATTTGCGGCGGCGTAGCGTAAAAGGGGCCGGCGTAAGCGCGCGTAATTCAAATGATCCGGTAGGGGGCGTGGATCATTTAAATTGGGCGCGTTCCTGCGCCGAACGTACTGCGCATGTGCCTTCCCTAAAATTTCCCGATGTGCATTGCGGTAAATGACGTCGCAAGGACGTCATTGGTTTCGACGTGAACGTAAATGGCGTCCAGCTCCATTCACGGACGACTTACGCAAACGACGTAAAATTTTCAAATCGCGACGTCCATACTTAACATTGGCTGCGCCTCCTAATAGCAGGAGCAGCCTTACGCCGAAAACGAGTTACGCAAACGACGTAAAAAACTACCGCTGGGTGCACGTACGTTTGTGAATCGGCGTAAGTATGTAATTTGCATACTCTACGCTGACAACTACGGAAGCGCCACCTAGCGGCCAGCGTGAGAATGCACCCTAAGACACGACGGCGTAAGACTTATGCCAGTCGTATCTTAGGCTAATGTCGGCGTATCTAGCTTTCTGAATACAGAAAATAGATACGCCGGCGTAGCTTTGAATTTACGCAGCGTATCTATGAATACGCCAGCGTAAATCGTTCCTGAATCTACCCCAATGTCTCTCCCAGGCCTTCAGTTTGTGTTTCCTCGTAGGGAGAAACTGTAAGGAAACTTGTTGTGTGGCTGCTCTTAATTGCAGTCTGGCATGTGTTACCAATGGCTAAGGTGGTCAAGGGCAAGTGGAGCTTCAGAGTAGACCTAGCCTAGCTGTGCTTGGTATAACTTATTTGCTTGTACCCCAAGAAGGATTAGAATTACCTGTATGTCGCCACCCCAGCTTTCCTTCTGACATGTGGGGGACGTTGCAGGGGTCTGCTCTTTTTGGTGCCCAGGGAGGGTCTGTACTGAAGGGGGGGTGCTTCCCTGGGGGTGAGAGTGACATTGGCCTCATTAGCAACCAATGCTGTGCAAGCAGTTCCGAGTTTGGTCTCGGAGGGCAGGTGATGTTACTTCTGGGGTGTGATTGAACTTTCTCCAGGTGCACCGGCTTCCAGTTTCTGGCTTCGAGCTGCAGAGAGAGCAGATCAGGCATGAGCTTGGTGCAAGGCTTCTGGGATGCAGTGGCGTTGGGGAGCAGAGCCTTATTTAGCGGGACAACTCATCTCTCTCTCTCTTTCATACCGTTGATTTGCCAGGGTGTCTGAGGTGTACGAAGAATGTACAGGGGAAAAAATCGTTTTTGTCGACAATGGCAATTTTAGATCAGTAGGGACAGTAGTCAAAAGAAACCCTGGGGTGGCCAGAAGGGCAAAGAAGGAGCAATGATTTGTCCCTCTGACCAATCCCAGAAAGCCCTGCAGTAGGGGGAGCCATTGGAGTCTTTCCACAGTGAGAAGCCGTGACCTTCAGTCCATTCATCTTGTGACTTTTTGTCACTAATCTTCTAAGGTGTGCAGAGAAGTCCAAGGCCTGTTTTGGTTCTAGTTTCCCCAGAAGAGATACAAGGGGTTTTATTCCCATACTTATGTGGTCAAGAAGCCCTCAGGGAAGTTCAGGATGATTTTAAACCTGAAGCCATTAAATGGTTCCATACGATACAAAAAGTTCAGGAAGAACTCCATTTTCTCAAACAGCACCTCAGGTTGGCGTTAAGGGCAACAGAGAGCATAATGCATTGGCAGTTCCAGGCACTTCTGTTTGGCCACTCCTCATGGGCATGTCTGCATTTGCGGACCTTGCAGCTTTTTATCCTCTAGTGTTGTTCGATTATCGGCAGCAGTTACTAGACTTGCTGGTGACGATCCTGGTCCAGGTAAAAAGAGCACTGGAAAGTCGACAAAAAAACTTCTGCCTTCAGAATCACTTTAAAGCGGATCTCCACCTTAAAGTGAAGTCGCGCTGATCGGCACCCCCCCCCCCCTCCGGTGTCACATTTGACACCTTTCAGGGGGAGGGGGGTGCAGATACCTGTCTACAGACAGGTATTTGCACCCACTTCTGGCCACACGATACGGGCAAAGGACGGGTTTTTTCCTGGCATCCCGTCCGTCCCCCGTGGTATGCTGGGAACACTCGGCTCCCAGCACCCAGCGGGAGCCAATCGGCGGGCGCAGCGCGACTCGTGCATGCGCCATAGGGAACCGGGCAGTGAAGCCGGAGCGCTTCACTTCCTGGTTCCCTCACCGTGAATGGAGGGGGGAGCAGCAGGGTGACGAGCGATCGCTCGTCATCTGCTGCGGACGGCGCTGGACTCCAGGACAGGTAAGTGTCCTTATATTAAAAGTCAGCAGCTGCAGTATTTGTAGCTGCTGGCTTTTAATATATTTTTTTAGTGGCACATCCGCTTTAAATCACTTCCTTCTCCTGCCCAGGACTTTGTGTCCCATGAGGCATTGCTCCTCACACATTAACAAGCTCTCAGGCACTTGCTGACCTGTATGAGTGGTGTACTGAGCTGTAAGTGTGCTGTGCTGTATTTCCTGATATGTACACAAATAATACATTCTGTATGCAGGCCATCTAATTGATTAGGAAAATAGTTGTCAACTATATTCCTAATATAATCTAATATAATTGATTATGTCAATTAGTAGTTTCAGCACTACAGGACACAGGTCCCTACCCTTTGGTTTCCCTCCGATATTGCTTGTTAACCAAACTGAAGCACGGCTGGGAGTGGGAGAGGCTACACAAGGCTCAGTTGAGGTTTGCTATTTGCTCATGTGCAATCACCTAGAGGTGGAGCATAACAAGAATTAAAGGGTTTGTAAAGGAATTTTTTTTATGTCCTCATTGTTCGTTTTTGCTCTCAAGTTGCTGTAATTCTTCTCTGATCTCCACACTTCCTGGTTGTCTGTTTCCTGATAACAACAGTACTGGGAGCTTTCTCTCTGTGGTCACTAATCAAGGAGGTGTAATTACTGTGTGTCTAAAACCCCTCAGCACCAATCAGTTTCGTTTTCCAAACCATCACTGCCCTGTATTGGCTCTGTGGCTCTGTACAGCAGAGGCAGGAAACAACATGCAAAAACGAAACTAGAAACTGCAGGTACATTTATATGATTGATTTTTATCTATTTTTAATCATTTTTAAAAGGAATCGGTTAACTATTATGTCTCTATACCCTGTAAACAGTCATTTCAGCAAAAAAAAGTTTTTCCTTTACAACTCCTTTAACTCTCTTGTGTCCCGTGATGTACTCCAAGAAAGGGATTTTACAGGTAGGTTAGAAATCTAATTTGTATGGTATGGTTATTCCGCGCTACCCCTACCCTATGAAACAGAGCAACACGGTATTGAATTTCACCTGAGATAATTCCTGGAGCACCAATTCTTTAACCACTTGACAATTGGGCCCTTAATAACCAGACCAATTTTCAGCTTTCGGTGCTCTAACATTTTGAATGACAATTACTCAGTCATACAACACTGTACCCAAATGAAATTTTCGTCCTTTTTTTCACACAAATAGAGCTTTCTTTTGGTGGTATTTAATCACCGTTGGGTTTTTTATTTTTTTTGCTATAAGAGAAAAAAGACTAAAAATGTTGTTATAATTAATTTCTGTTATAAAATTTAGCAAATTAGTATTTTTTTCTTCATACATTTTGGCCAAAATTTATACTGCTACATATCTTTGGTAAAAATAAGTACAAATTGGTGCATATTTTTTGGTCTTTGTGAAAGTTATAGAGTCCACAAGCTATGGTGCCAATATCTGAAAATTGATCACACCTGAAGTACTGATGACCTATCTCATTTCTTGAGACCCTAACATGCCAGAAAAGTTTAAATACCCCCCAAATGGCCCCTTTTTGGAAAGAAGACATTCCAAGGTGTTTAGAAAGAGGCATTGTGAGTTTTTTGAAGTTGTAATTTTTTCCCACAATTCTTTGCAAAATCAAGATATTTTTTTTTTCTTTTATTTATTTTTTTTCACAAAATTTTTAATATTAGCAGGTTATTTCTCACACACAGCATATGCATACCACAAATTACACCCCAAAACACATTCTGCTATTCCTCCCGAGTATGGCGATACCACATGTGTGAGACTTTTACATAGTGTGGCCACATACAGAGGCCCAACATGCAGTGAGCACCATCAGGCGTTCTGGAGCACCCAGACCAATTCTGACATTTCTCTCCTACATGTAAAAATCATAATTTATTTGCTAGAAAATTACATAGAACCCCAAAACATTATATATGTTTTTTAGCAAAGACCTTAGAGATTACAATGGTGGTCCTTGCAACTTTTTATCTCGCACTGTATTTGCGGTTAAAAAAAAAACAAATCAGTAAAGTTAGCCCAATGTTTTTGCATAATGTGAAAGATGAAGCTATGCCTAGTAAATAGATACCTAACATGTCACCCTTCAAAATTGCACACACTCATGCAATGGCGCCAAACTTCGCTACTTAAAAATCCTCATAGGCGACGTTTTAAATATTTTTACTGGTTATATGTTTTTAGTTACAGAGAAGGTCTAGGGACAAAATTATTGCTCTCGCTCTAACGTTCGCAGAGATACCTCAAATGTGTGGTTTGAACACCGTTTTCATATGTGGTCGGGACTTGCGTATGCGTTCGTTTCTGCATGCGAGCACACGGGGACAGGGGTGCTTTAAAAAAAAGATATAATTTATTGTTCATTTTAATTTTAGTTATTTTAGTTTGACACGTTTTTCCGCCAAAAAAATTAAAATTTTGATCACTTTTATTCAAATTACGAGGAATGTAAACTTCCCTTGTAATAGGAATATGGCATGACAGGTCCTCTTTACAGTGAGATGTGGGGGTCAATAAGACCCCAAATCTCACCTCTAGGCTGGGAAGCCTGAAATAAAAAAAAAATAAAAAAAACAATCCTGGCTTCGATCGTAGCGTTGAGTCTGTAGAAGCAGGAGGGGGGGGGGGCATATTGCAGAGTGTTACGGAGTATTGCGGGGTATTGCAGAGTATTGTGGGGTATTGCAGGGATTGCACAGTATGGGGCAGAGTATTGTGTATTGCACTGTATGGGCAGAGTATTGGGCAGGGATGGCTGAGCAGGGATGGATGGATAGCTGGATCTGTGACCGCAATTGTCACAGATCCAGCCCACAGCACTGCTGCTGCCTCCGCTCTCTCCCCCTCTCCTCTCACACTCTACCGATCGGTACAGAAAGGGGAGGGAGGAACCGGCGTCATCACATGACACCGGTTTGTTTACAAGTGATCGCTCCGTCATTGGACGGAGCGATCACGTGGTAAACCGCTGCTATCTGCCGCGATTTACCGTGATCCATGATGCGCCGGGTCCTCTGGACCCAGCAGTCATGGACACACCTGTGTGCGCGCCCCAGGTTAATTAACGGCCTCCCACAGTTAAGCAACGGCCCTGTAGCTGTACTTTGGCTATGGGGCGGTTGTTAAGTGGTTAAACACTGTGATGCTTGGTGTCCTTGTTTTCCAGGAGGATTGAACAGAGAGGCCTTTTTAAGGCCGGTCCCTTCTTTCCTCTCACCACTCGTTGGGGTAATGTTCCCTATATATGGATTTAATAGAAAATGTCGTTTGATACTTAGTTTTCTAGCATATTTTTGAACATCCAAGAACATTTGAAATTTGTTTAATCGTTTTCTAGGGACATATTTGAGTCCTTGACTTAAGGTCAGCTTCTCAGCCCTGGTTAACTCCACTCCACTTCCAGTTAAAAACTCCTTCACATGTTACTTCCTTTTGAGTTTCTTGGGAGTTGTTCCGCTTGCCTCCTCTGCATCCTCTCTTAGTCTTCCTTTCTTTCCTTGACCTTTTCCTAAAAAATTGTCCGTCTTATTTCTCAAAAGTGCTGCTCCAGGCGGGCCATGCCAACCCCGGACCTGGGGTTGTTCTGAGGTTCTGGGTGCTGTATTAAAAAGGTCTCGTTCCTCTTTATTCCCATAACCCTGTAGTGGTCCATATTGGTTTCGGACCGGTACATCCTGTCTCCACGGCACGGCACTGTTTCATACACACACACAATTATATTTTCGATTGTTAATGCGATTTTTTAGGTTGCGCATTATTTTTACGCTAACATAGAAATCTTATTTCTCAGTAAAATTCAAATGTATGTGATTTACACAAACAGAATATAGTACATTATTTTTGGTAAACTATAAAAGATGAGGCTGTGTCAAGTAAATACCCAAAAATGTCAAGTTTCAACATTTTAATTTTTTTTTGATAAACAAATGTATTTTATTGTTATCACAAGGGGGTAGGGAGAAGGTAATAAGTCCCCTATATGATGACAATGTGCAGATAACAGGTCCTCTTTAAGAATACATCACCCCTAATTTCACCTCTGCACTCTGCCAGTGGTTGACAGTTCTGAACCCAGAAGTGCTCAGAACTAGGCGCTCCCGGGTCCATACTTCTTAGAGGGGGACAGTGAACAATCCTCTAATGATTGGTAAATGGACGTTTGCTAAACTCTCCCCTCATACCCACCATGATGATTATAGGTGCCCAGAACTTATAAGTAAAGCTGACCAAATCATTCCTACTACATTGTTAGCAACCAGAAGTGAACATGTATATAAATTCCCAGCTGCTATAACAGCCAGGAGCATATTTACATATCGGCCTTGTAAATGGAGTTACATAGCTACATTGGCAGCAGCAAAAGGGCTAAAGTGCCAAGACTATGAACGTTAAACTACAGTGTCTTGAAAAAGCATTCAATTATTTATTTATTTTTTATAATCTAACCCTGCCTTAACCACTTAGGACCATTATGCAGGTTAAGAACCTTGCCCCTTTTTGCGATTCGGCACTGTGTCGTTTTAACTGACAATTGTGCAACGTGGCTCCCAAAAAAAATTGGCGTCCTTTTTTTCCCACAAATAGAGCTTTTTTTGTGGTATTTGATCACTTCTGCGGTTTTTATTTTTTGCGCTATAAACAAAAATTATATTTTTTACTTTTTGCTATAATAAATATCCCCAAATAAATGTATTAAAAAAACAATTTTTTTTCCTCAGTTTAGGCCGATACGTATTCTTCTACATTTTTTTTGGTTAAAATTTTTTTTTTTTTACTAGTAATGGCGGCGATCAGCGATTTTTTTTTTCGTGACTGCGACATTATGGCAGACACATCGGACACTTTTGACACATTTTTGGGACCATTGTCATTTTCACAGCGAAAAGTGCTATAAAAATGCTCTGATTACTGTTAAAATGACAATAGCAGTGAAGGGGTTAACCACTAGGGGGTGCTAAGGGGTTAAGTGTGCCCTAAGGGAGTGATTCTTACTGTAGGGGGGCGTGGCTGTAGGTGTGACATCACTGATTTGTCGTTCCCTATAACAGGGAACAGATGATCAGTGACACTTCCACAGAGAATGGGGAAGGCTTGTTTACACTCACCTCTCCCTGTTCTTTAGCTCATGTGACCTGATCGCAGGACACCGCAGGCGCAGTGACGGAGCTTCAGACCGGGTCCCGAGCGTGCCGCCCATGACTGGACACTTAAAGGGCAACGTACCTGTACGTGCCTGTGCCATTCTGCCAACGTTTATCGGCGTTAGGCGGTCCTTAAGTGGTTAAACTTCTCCACAACATTATCCCTAACCTGTCTGGTGTGTTCCTCGGCCTTCATGATGCTGTTTTTTCACTAAGGTTCTCTAACAAACCTCTGAGGGCTTCACAGAACATTGTTATACTGAGATTAAATTACACACAGATGGACTCGTATTTACTAATTAGGTGACTTCTGAAGACAATTGGCTCCACTAGATTTTAGTTAGGGGTATCAGAGTAAAGGGTGCTGAATACAAATGCATGCCACACTTTTTACATATTTATTTGTAAAAAAAAAATTGAAAACCATTTATCATTTTCCTCCAACTTCACAATTATGTGCCACTTTGTGTAGGTCTATCACATAAAATCCCAATAAAATACATTTAAAGTGGAGTTCCACCCATAAATATAACATTACATCAGTAGTTTTAAAAAAATGTCATTAGTCCTTTACGAATTTTTTTTTTTTTTTTAGATGCCTTCAAAGTGTTGTTGCTAGGCAGAATAGTTAATCTTCCCACTTCCTGCACCTAGGTGCTTAAAGCGGGAGTTCACCCATTTAAAAAAAAAAAAAAAATCTCCCCTTAGCTTCCTGCTCGTTCGGTCTAGGGGAATCGGCTATTTATATTAAAATATGTGCAGTACTTACCCGTTTTCGAGCTGCATCTTCTTCCGTCGCTTCCGGGTATGGGTCTTCGGGAGCGGGCGTTCCTTCTTGATTGACAGTCTTCCGAGAGGCTTCCGACGGTCGCATCCATCGCGTCACTCGTAGCCGAAAGAAGCCGAACGTCGGTGCGGCTCTATACTGCGCCTGCGCACCGACGTTCGGCTTCTTTCGGAAAATCGTGACGCGATGGATGCGACCGTCGGAAGCCTCTCGGAAACCTGTCAATCAAGAAGGAACGCCCATTCCCGAAGCCCATACCCGGAAGCGACGGAGAGGATGCATCTCGTAAACGGGTAAGTACTGCACATATTTTAAAATAAATAGCCGATTCCCCTAGTAATAACGAGCAGGAATCTAAGGGGGAAAAGTGCCCTCTAAGGGTGAACCCCCGCTTTAATGCTTCCTAACCTACACCGTACAGACTCCTGGGAATGTAGTGGGTGTAACTTTCCAGGAGTCTGTGCACTCCCCAGTCTCAAAGAATCATGTGACTTGGACAGCACATGTGCTGAAACCTGATCTGACACTGCTTGTGCAGCACTGAGCATGTGCGAGATCTGCAAGGCTGAAATCCAGGAAGTCATACAGTCTGGCTTCATGATGCCCACACTTAAGATGGCCCCAGTCAATTTCTATTTTATAAAGTGTCTAAATGCTGTAACAACCTAACAAATCGGACCTTAGTTTACAGACTAACTTTACTAGAATACATTAAGCTTGTGTATTACAGGGGCATTTATATATAAAAAGTGAAATTGTGGCTGGAACTCCGCTTTAAGCTCATCTGAGCCACTGACCTGGAATAAATCAGTACTTTTGCCTGATGTCAGGCTGCATTCACACCTCGGCGTACTAAATCGCGTGTTTTGTCCCGCGAATTGCAGCGACAAATAGCGGCGTTTTGTACCGCGATTGTGAATGCAGCCTTCACCCCCTCTATGGAGATGGTTCACATCTCCTATGCCGAACGCCGAAAGACGCCTGAAAAAAAGGTCCGGGACTTTTTTTCAGGCGGCAGGCGGCAGGCATGGAGATGTGAACCATCTCCATAGAGGGCAATGTTACATCATCCCTCTGGCGTGTCGGGGCGGCAGCGGGCGTCACACTACAGGCGACAAAACGCCTAGGTGTGAATGGGCTCTAAGAGACAGCTAGGCTACTATCATTTTTTTTTTTTTAAGTCATCATTTTGAGGCTCTGTATTTCTTTTAGTACGTCTTTTTCCTCTTAGCTTTGATTATCTTTTAGAACTTTTCAGTAGGCCACATAATTAATTTATTGCCATGCTTGGAGTATAATTATGCATGCCTTCAAAGCTGCATTGGGATACACTTTAGCTTGGGGGATTTTTTTTTTCAAGCCCTTTAACCTAAGAATTTGTGTCAGAATGGGTCCGGAAAGAAGAATATATATAAGAATGAAATATATATCTCTGTGGGTTTCTGTATGCATTACATTATAATGCAACTACAAATAACATAAACACCATTGGGAATTCAAATCTTTTTAATTTTAGCAGCTCTGTTTCACAAATGTGAAAGTGCACATAGAATTAGTATTAATCATCGTATTGGTAAACAGAATAACTTTTTGTGGCCTGTCCTCATAATCATAGTGTGGTAAAAAAAATGAATAAAGGAGACAAACAGATCATTCCGCTGGGGGCAACACAAAGTAACAAAGAGGTGAGAGTATTTTATTGGAAAACGTCACATTTTCTGTACCAGGCATTCTCTTCCTCCTGCACAATGTTTGCTTTGTTTATCAGTGGGTGGTACAAGGAATCACAAAGGAAATCTTCGGCCCAAAGAAAATCTCTCTGTAAAACAAGAAACAGAATTTACGTTCACGTTCTGCAAAGGTTTCTGGGACACTAAATAGTATTGCTCTGATGCCATTTATTAATGGGATTGGAAGTTGTTGGAGTTTTTGAGAACAGCAATCTGGCACCTTGAAGACACAGTAGACGACATGTTAATACAAGCTGGCTTCTCTCTGAACATGTTCACAAGCTGATGCTTTAGGGGGAAGGAACAGAAGCATCATTGTGAGAGTATAATAGCACTTCAGTTGTGCTCTCACATCCAAATAGCCTGGCTGTAACTGCCAATACATGGGAAAAACAGAGCCCCTACTAAGTCTTTTTGCCAGCTCTGTGTCTGCAGACTGTGCAGCATCCCCTACAGTATAATTCCACATTGTTTTTTTTCCTCCTCTGTATATACCCTGTGTATGTTCATAGTTGCTAACATTCAAAATTTCCAAGGGACATTTTACTGCTAGGCTGTTCTTGGATCATCACCAATATACCATTGTCTTAAGGCTCGTACACACGGTCGGACATCCAACAAAATTTCCCTTGGATTTTTGACTTAATTGATTTGTCCGATCACACCCATAGCATACACACACTCGGACTTTTTCCTCAACCAACACGAACGTAGTGACGTTTTAACGTACGGCCACGCGATTCAAAGAGGAAGTTCAAGTTTCGTACGTCCCGCGTTGCGTTCCATCAGCTACTATATAGTTAGTTTACGTTTCGTGTGAGTGCTTTCCCGATTTCCATTTTCGTGCCTTTTTGCTCGTTACTTTGCGTGCGTTCGCTCGATAACGAGATGTTGCGGAATCCAGCGAGAGAACGGGCTATTTATGGTCTTGGAGTTCTGGCTATTGCTCAAGCCCGGACCAGGACCAGGAAGAGGAGGACTGTTTGGACCAAAAATTGGTTGCTTCATCGGGACCAATTTTCACATATGGCATTGCTGAGGGAGCTGCAGGAAAATAATCCGAATGATTTTCGGAACTATCTTCGGATGTCCGATGCCTGCTTCCAGCGTCTTCTAAACTTGCTGTCCCCATATATTAGCAAGAAGGACACCTGTATGAGGCCTGCTATTCCTGCAGAGCAACGGCTCATAGCCACTTTGCGATATTTGGCGACAGGGAGAAATCTACAGGACATAAAGTTTACTACTGGGATCTCTCCCCAGGCTCTGGGACACATAATTCCGGACACTTGCTGTGCCATTATTCAAGTCCTGCAGAAGGACTATATTCGGGTAAGTTTTTTGCTTTGTTTTCACATTTGATACACTTCATGATTTCTCCAAAATATTTTATTAGTACTTTGTCTTATTTGTATATATTATGTTATTGTCTACCCTCTGGTGTGACAGTCACAAAAACCCAAGTCGGTTGCAACCTGATCCTTCCTTGGTTCACCATATTGGTCCCATGGCAAAGGAAAGAGTTCTTACCACTTGCCAAGCTTTAAGCATTTAACATTATCTACACAAAATGTATTTAATCTGCCACCAGAGGGAGTCATGAAGCATATTATTTGCTCTGCTTCTTAATTGTTATTCCACAAATGTTTTGATATATTTTAGTGTTCTCTTGCCCCTATAATGTATGTTTTCAAAATGCTGATAATATTTTGTGCTCAAGTCTTAACTAATTTTTCTTTGCTTCACTCCACAGTTTCCTTCAAACCGTGAGGAATGGCAGGATGTTGCAGCCCAGTTTGCCAATCAGTGGAATTTTCCCAACTGTGGGGGTGCCATTGATGGCAAACATGTCCGAATTGTTCCTCCACCGGCCTCAGGCTCTTTTTTTTATAATTATAAGGGCTTTAACAGCATAGTTCTGCTTGCTATTGTTTCAGCAAATTATGAGTTTTTATATGTTGATGTCGGTATGAATGGTCGTCATTCTGATGGAGGTGTCATGGCTCATACCGAATTCTATCAGCGTCTTACGTCTGGCACCTTACATTTGCCACCTGCGCAGGACAACGTGGAGGGCCTCAACTTTGTATTTGTGGCAGATGAGGCGTTTGCTCTTGGGGAACATCTTTTGAAGCCCTTTCCAATGAGGAACCTCACTCGTGAGCAACGGATATATAACTACAGACTATCTCGTGCCAGAAGGGTGGTTGAAAACGCCTTTGGCATTTTGTCATGTCGTTTTAGGCTTTTTCTGACTGCCATTCACTTGGCGGAATACAAACTAAATCATGTTGTTTTGTGCTGCTGCATCCTCCATAATTTTCTACGGAGGAATGCTGCTAACTACATAGGTTCCGGGCATACTGATGACCCCTCAGGTGGACGTCCAGCTGAAGATGCAGTGATGCCAGCCCTGCAACAAACTCGACCTGCTGTCTCCTCCCAGAATGCCCGTCTGGTGCGGGAGCAATATATGGAGTATTTTGTGGGTAGAGGGGCAGTGCCTTGGCAGCAAGATGTCCTTTAGTTTTTTGTGAACCTTTATGATGTTCCTTTTGAAAACCTTAAATTTGTTTCCAAGATGCTGTTATGTTTGTTTATTACTATTATTTTACTGATTAATGAAATGTTGCTGTGATTACCATTAAATATTTTAGAACAACCAAATGTTTAATTAGCCTTTCTAAAGTTACAAACAGCTATGTGTATTATTATTATGCCTTTTTGTTTCTGATACACACCTTTTCCATATGCAAATATACTGGTAGTAGTGATCAGATAAATAATAATCCACAAAATGTTTCAAAAAATATATTTGTTCAATCCTGCACAATCCAATGTCACTTTTTGGCAGTTTACAAAATCAAAAAACATTGTTAGTTCAGGAATAACACAATTGTGTATTTTTTGGGTAAAATGCTAAACATGCATCTTTTCAAACTCAGCCCTAGACATAGCAAACTTTTTTACATCAAAATTTTTCCTTTTTCAGCTTTCTTCACGCAACAAATAAAAAATTAGCAATGTAAATGTCTGTCCAGATGCACTTTTGTTCATTCTGTGTTCCATTTTTGGGTGTGGTAAAAATGCATGCACAGTGGTCTCCATGCGCCCCGTGGGTTGTGGTTGGCTGTAGCTCACAACATGTAGTTAGCCTTATCACCGGAAACGGACTACCATGTTGTGAGCTAGAGCCGACCGGAACCATAATGGAGTGCATGTCAAACCCTGTGCCTGCATCTTTGTCGCATACAAAAATGCACACCAAAATGAATGGAACTGCGTCTGATGTGAACTGACCCTTAGCACAGTCTTTACCAACTCTCCTTCTCCTGGTGCAATCCCAGGGTCAGAATGACAAGTTGTTCCACTTTTGGCCTCGATACATTGGGCATTTCTATATGTGCATTTTTGTATGATTTTAAGGTCAAGCCCTTAAAATATAACAAAATGACATTTGTAGGCACCAGGAGAAGAAGAGTGGATAAACACTCAGCTGAGACCCTGAAATCACACATAAAGATAGTCATTTTGTGGTAATGACCTACCATTAACACTTTTTTTTGGCGAAAAAACTCAGATTTTACAAAATGTGCGTAGTGCAAATAGAATTAGTGCAAATTCTTTGAATTTTCACAAACTGAGCATGTGCAAACAAGGCTAATTACAAATATTTCCATGATAAAACCTTGAACACGAGGGAACATTTGTAATTATAAAACAACGATAGAAAAAAACTAAAATTTTGCTAACAGGTCGTAATAATCCCGGATTCGTCTCTGAACACCAGTGGCAGCCTCCTTGAGATTTTCCAGCTCTGTCATTGCCTGCAGCATATCAGCACTGATCCGACCAATAGTGCATCCTGGTAGTTGGTGGCCTTGGAAAAAGACAAAAATTTAGTATGTGTTTGATGGTGAAGTGACTGAGGCAATCACAAAATAAACCAAAATGTTACAATGGGGTCTATTTTCTTGAAATACTTACCTAAACCTAGACACTCAATTAGTCCTAACAACCTTTTTCATCTTCATAATACACCTACACTACTAGTGAATGTACAGATAATACTCTGTAAATCTTGGGCCAGGTGCATATCCATGTGTCTTCAAATGCATCTACCTAAACACCACTGCCACCTCTCCCTTCTACATGCTCAAATTTGGAATACACTAAATAATTTGCTATTGTGGTGTAGGCGTGTGTGGTGTGGACCTAGAAAAAAAAAACAGGTGTTGATTTTGCAAGGCACATGTTCCAAAAACTTACTGTGGCAAACAACAACCTCCGAAGGCTCATCTTGCATTTCTTGCACTCCTTCACCCTCAGCATATCTGGTGTCTGGGGATGTGCTGTCGACTGGTGGCTCTTTGCTGGGTCCGGCACTATCCTCCAAATCCTGCAAAGGTTGGTGTTGAGCACACTCACAATCCTCTAAAATGAAAGAATAAATCATCTATGAATCGTTGCCAAAATTACATTATATTAACATAATCACATGTGCTGCTTTTAAAGTCCACCAACCTTGCCCTGGTGAACCAGTTTGCGCCACACTAGTGTACTACACTATGCATTATTACAATAAACGCTATGCTAGGGAACAGGAGTATGATGTCATATAAAATCTATGAAGACATGTCTATATCTAGGCCACATTAAACAACTCAGGCAGATGGCACCCATCACTCTTGTTTGCTATGGCAATATGGTTTATATGATGTGAAATCTAGCAGGCGTGACTCTGTGTGACTCTGATCCCCAGGGACTCTCCTCTACCCATCTCTACCCTGTAAATGCGTCATTAATGGTCAGTGATGAGCCACGCATCTAACATAAAGTGTAATGTACCCCTTAAGTTCAGTCCTGACACCATGGCGTTTGTTTTATCTCTAAACACCCCTGTCACTGGCAAAAGCACATAAGCATTTTTCTTAACTTACGTTTTGGGGCAGATTTGGGGCCTGTTGTCTCCCCTGTTCTCTCCCCTGTTGGAGCCCGGCCAAGGGAAGCCTCCCTTTGTCCCCTGTGGTGTCTTTCTCTGTGCCTTTGTCCTGTTGAAAAAATTAGAATACAGTATATTAAGGATTTGCCAAAAGTAGCCAAGACATAATAAAAACTTTACAATTGTAATGAACTGCTTTTAAACTTCCATTAACTTCTTCTGTAGGCCCCACCAGAAAACTAAATCATTAAATTTCATCCATCTATAATGTACAGACAAATAATTCTCAAATTACATGTACTTACTTCTTTTGATAATGGTGCAGTGAATGGCTTCTAAATTTTCTTGCTCTCTGTGCTTCAAATCTGACCATCGTTTGCGGATTTGGTCTTTCGTTCGTTGGATACCATAATCTCCTTCCAATACCGCGAGGACCTTCTCCAGAACCCAGTCTTTATGGCTGTTGGGCCTATCATAATTTTCAAGTTTATAATCGTAATCGTACTTTTCAAAGATGCGAACCATCTCCACCATCTCCCCCTTGCTCATGGGGGTGGCCTTGTGTTTTCTATAAACGCCTCCACTGCGGGGCCTATTCGTTTTCGTGGGTTCCGCCATCACATTCTCCCTCACACATCCCAGAATGTCGCATGAAGAAAAAGGATTGTGGTCCCGCCCCAGCGTCATGACGCACGTAGAGCGTTGCTTCACGCATGCGTAGGCTATATAAATCAAGAACGAGCGCTCGATGTCACGGACGCATGCACGAACCTAACGGAACGACTCTACGTGCAGCCGAAGGTCTACGCGGAACGAAGGTAGGTGAATACATTGGGACACTAGTGGTTACTGCATGATTTAGCTTAGAGCAAACAGAGATTGTATAAGCAGGTTAGGAAGTTACAGCAAGCACTTATTGGTCGTATTGTATCCTTTATTGCAGATATCTCATCCAAATAATGCCGAAAAGCAAAGGGTGGAAAGCTTAATTCCAAAGCATTCATCACTGCTTTTATTGATCTCTATAGATCACACACATGTCTGTGGCAGGTCACCAATAAAGACTACTCCAATAAAAATAAAAGGCAGGCAGCAATTGATGAACTGGTGGCAGAAGCAAAGACTGTGTACCCCAGGGCCAACGAGACCCAAATAAAAGCAAAAATTGGGGGCCTGAGGAGCACTTTTAAGAGGGAGCTCAAGAAGATTGAGTGTTCAAAAAGATCGGGAGCGGCAGCAGATGATGTTTATGTGCCCAAGCTATGGTACTTCAGCAGCCTGATGTTTTTAAAGGACCAAACAGAGCCAAGAAAACATCTGTCCACACTTGCATCCGCATCAGCAGAGGCCACAGATACTGAGGCTGAACCAACTCAGGATGAGGAGGAGGAGGAGGAGGAGGAGGAGGAGCTCAGCTTGACACAGGTATAGTATTCCTGAAAATATGTGCATTCAGATATACTATGATCAGTGGCGTTGCTAGGGGGGTGACATGACCAGAGGTGTAGGGTGCTGGGTAATGTAAAGGGGTCCAGACGTGCAGTTGTGGAGAGGGGTACGCAGTAGTAAAAAAATGATATTGAAGGATGCAGAGGTATGCAGGGGGCACAGTGGGGTGTTTGTACATTTTAACGTGTGGGGGGGGGGGGGCCAGATATTGGATCTGCCCCGGGTGCCAAATGCTCTAGGTACGCCCCTGACTATGATGTTAATGTGTTGTTATGATGGCAAGAAAATAAAATGATGCTCCTTTTTCAGACACAGGACGTTGCCAGCCAAGAAGAGGCTGGGCCCAGCAGACAGTCCACACAATGTAGAATCCCTACACTGAACCCTCCTAGGAAAAGGGCCAAGAAGAGGCAACATCTGGATGATGCCACGGCTGAATTTCTAAGTAGGGCCACATCGGTCATCACCACAGCACCCGATAGTGCAGAAGGGTTTGGCTGTTTTATAGCAAACAAACTACGGGAAATTGATGCCGATCAAAGGGAGCTATGTGAGGGGATCATGGTCCAGCTCCTTAGCAAGGCCAGGAAACGGGAGCTAACCCCTATTTCACATGTCTGTGATATAGATCACACACCTCCAGCCAATGTACAACAGGCCTACCAACAACAGACAAGCTTCCAAGCACACCCAGCCTACCCACACCAGCCAACCTACCCACACCAGCCAGCCTACCCACACCAGCCAACCTACCCACCCCAGCCAACCTACCCACACCAGCCAACCTACCCACCCCAGCAAGCCGAGCCACACCAGCCAACCTACCCACCCCAGCAATCCCACCCACCCCAGCAAGCCGAGCCACACCAGCCAACCTACCCACCCCAGCCAACCTACCCACCCCAGCAATCCCACCCACCCCAGCAAGCCGAGCCACACCAGCCAAACTACCCACCCCAGCCAACCTACCCACCCCAGCAAGCCCACCCACCCCAGCAAGCCGAGCCACACCAGCCAACCTACCCACCCCAGCCAACCTACCCACCCCAGCAAGCCCACCCACCCCAGCAAGCCAACCCACCCCAGCAAGCCAACCCACCACAGCAGCATGGGGGTCAGTGGCCAACTCAGAGCCCCGATTTTAGGGGATACTAATTTATATTTAAATATCTATGATTTTGAACATATTTTTGCTATTATTTGTAGTTGAGTATGTTTTGTTTGGTTTGGCTTAAGAAAAAATGCTCGAATTATGGCATAAAATCTTTATTTTTTAGATATTATTGTTTTTTGTATTGTGGTGTGAGTGTTAAAAATTATAACGCTTCAGCTGATGAGGTGTGAAGTGTGGAGAGTGTTGGCCAGTTTGGTATGCTGAAATATCAGCCTGTTGAAGTACCACAGCCTGGGCACAAATATGTCTGCTGCTGCTGCTCCCCATCTTTTGGAGACCACAATCTTCTTGGGCTCCTTATATTTTAGTTAATGCTCAGGTCCCCAAGTTTAGAGATTATAACCGAATTTATGTATGCCCTGGGGTACAGAGGCTTTGCCAAGTCAACCAGTTATTCAATTGCTGCCTTCCTGTTGTTTTGTATTTGGATCTGTTATTATTTTTCCCATTTTTTGCTAAATAAAATGATGATGCTAAAAACTTGTGCATTATGTGTGGAAAGTCAAATGTAAGTTTGTGAGTAGGCAGGCCCTTTGCTAAAATTGAAGGGACATAAATAGGGTAGTTATTACTTTGCCCAGCATAAAGAATTGGGGATATTTATTGGTTTTGCATTTCAAATAAATAAGAAAAAAAAGGCTGGATTCATATCCAGAAAATACACTAAAATCCAAAGTAAATACATTTGTTTTTAATCCGTCCGTATCACCAGTTGAGCAGATGTACATATTAGGACATTCTAAAGAAAAATAGAATATGCGCTGCTATTTGAGATTTCGAAACTTGCCGCGTGACGAATGAGCATTTTCAAATACGAACGCTAGTTTTACTAGACAGCTGGCTTCCGGGTGCTCTTTATTTCGGGGCATGCGCATTTAGCTTTTTTTGAAAAATCCGATGGTTTTCTGTACACACGGTCGCACTTTGCACAATCGGACTTTTCAGAACAGAAAGTTGGTCCGTTCACAGACCCAACTTTTTGTCCGATTGAAGCCAAAAAAGTTGGTCCGATGGAACGTACACACGGTCGGAGAAATTAGAAAAGTGCCGGATTTTGAAGTTGGTTGGCCGAAAATCCGACCGTGTGTACGGGGCTTTAGACACATTAAACTATATTCATTTTGAACTTTATCGCTAATTTGACCCAAAAGTAAGTAAGGGCCAGATCCTCATAGCGAGTACGCCGGCGTATCTACTGATACGCCGGCGTACTTTCAAATTACCCGCTTCGTATCTTTAGTTTGAATCCTCAAACCAAGATACGACGGCATCTGGGTTCGATCCGACAGGTGTACGGCTTTGTACGCCTTCGGATCGTAGATGCAATACTTTGGCGTCCACTGGGTGGAGTTTGCATCGTTTTCCGCGTCGGGTATGCAAATTAGCTTTTTCCGACGATCCACGAACGTACGCGCAGCCTTTTTCCGGCGTATAGTTAAAGCTGCTATTTTGCGGCGTATAGATAGACTTGCCATGTTAAAGTATGGCCGCCGTTCCCTCGTCGAAATTTGAATTTTTTTTTTTTCGCGTAATTCGTCCGTGAATAGGGATGGATGTAAGTCACGTCTAAGTTCAAAAAATGACGTTGTTGCGACGTCATTTCGCGCAAAGCACGGCGGGAAATTTCAAAATGGAGCATGCACAGTTCAATCGGCGCGGGGACGCGCTTTATTTAAATGAATCACGCCCCCTACCCGCCGATTTGAATTCCGCCGCCAGAAATACACTACGCCGCCGTAACTTACAGCGCAAAATCTTCCAGGATTCGACTTAAAGCCAGGTAAGATACGGAGGCGTAGCGTATCTCTGATACGCTGCGCCTATCCAATTCTATGTGGATCTGGCCCTAAGATTTCAAATGGTGCTCCTTATAGTGAAAATGCCATAAGCACATTTATGAAGCATAAAAATGGATCTGTACACACTTCCACATGGCTTTGTTATCAATCCCTCTGCTGTGTCCACAAATTACCATTACATATATCCAGTGGCGTCACTAGGGTTTTTTGTCACCCGGTGCCAAAAGAAATGGTGTCACCCCCCAACCTTTCACCAACTATACAGGGAGTGCAGAATTATTAGGCAAGTTGTATTTTTGAGGATTAATTTTATTATTGAACAACAACCATGTTCTCAATGAACCCAAAAAACTCATTAATATCAAAGCTGAATATTTTTGGAAGTAGTTTTTAGTTTGTTTTTAGTTTTAGCTATTTTAGGGGGATATCTGTGTGTGCAGGTGACTATTACTGTGCATAATTATTAGGCAACTTAACAAAAAAAATATATATACCCATTTCAATTATTTATTTTTACCAGTGAAACCAATATAACATCTCAACATTCACAAATATACATTTCTGACATTCAAAAACAAAACAAAAACAAATCAGTGACCAATATAGCCACCTTTCTTTGCAAGGACACTCAAAAGCCTGCCATCCATGGATTCTGTCAGTGTTTTGATCTGTTCACCATCAACATTGCGTGCAGCAGCAACCGCAGCCTCACAGACACTGTTCAGAGAGGTGTACTGTTTTCCCTCCTTGTAAATCTCACATTTGATGATGGACCACAGGTTCTCAATGGGGTTCAGATCAGGTGAACAAGGAGGCCATGTCATTAGTTTTTCTTCTTTTATACCCTTTCTTGCCAGCCACGCTGTGGAGTACTTGGACGCGTGTGATGGAGCATTGTCCTGCATGAAAATCATGTTTTTCTTGATGGATGCAGACTTCTTCCTGTACCACTGCTTGAAGAAGGTGTCTTCCAGAAACTGGCAGTAGGACTGGGAGTTGAGCTTGACTCCATCCTCAACCCGAAAAGGCCCCACAAGCTCAACTTTGATGATACCAGCCCAAACCAGTACTCCACCTCCACCTTGCTGGCGTCTGTGTCGGACTGGAGCTCTCTGCCCTTTACCAATCCAGCCACGGGCCCATCCATCTGGCCCATCAAGACTCACTCTCATTTCATCAGTCCATAAAACCTTAGAAAAATCAGTCTTGAGATATTTCTTGGCCCAGTCTTGACGTTTCAGCTTGTGTGTCTTGTTCAGTGGTCGTCGTCTTTCAGCCTTTCTTACCTTGGCCATGTCTCTGAGTATTGCACACCTTGTGCTTTTGGGCACTCCAGTGATGTTGCAGCTCTGAAATATGGCCAAACTGGTGGCAAGTGGCATCTTGGCAGCTGCACGCTTGACTTTTCTCAGTTCATGGACAGTTATTTTGCGCCTTGGTTTTTCCACACGCTTCTTGCGACCCTGTTGACTATTTTGAATGAAACGCTTGATTGTTCGATGATCACACTTCAGAAGCTTTGCAATTTTAAGAGTGCTGCATCCTACTGCAAGATATCTCACTATTTTTGACTTTTCTGAGCCTGTCAAGTCCTTCTTTTGACCCATTTTGCCAAAGGAAAGGAAGTTGACTAATAATTATGCACACCTGATATAGGGTGTTGATGTCATTAGACCACACACCTTCTCATTACAGAGATGCACATCACCTAATATGCTTAATTGGTAGTAGGCTTTCGAGCCTATACAGCTTGGAGTAAGACAACATGCATAAAGAGGATGATGTGGTCAAAATACTCATTTGCCTAATAATTCTGCACTCCCTGTAGACCCCCTCAGTACAGACCCCCCTCTCTCAGTATAGAGCCTCCTCACTGAGTACAGACCCCCCTTCCTCAGTGTAGACCCCCCCACTAAGTTAAGACTCCCCTCCCTCAGTACAGATACCCCATCAGTATAGACACCCCCCCTCAGTGCAGAACCCCCATCAGTATAGAATCCCTCGTTAGTGCAGACCCCCTCAGTATATAATTCCCCCTTTTAGTGCAGACCCCCCATCAGTATAGAATCCCCCCTCTTAGTGCAGATCCCCATCAGTATAGACACTCCCCCCTATCCTAAGTGCAGACCTTTCATCAGGATAGACACCCCTCTCCCCTCCCATAGATAGCGCCCCCCCCCCTGCACATGTCCATCTACATATACGATAGTAAAGTGTACAGATCTCAGAACAGCGCGGATGGATATACACAGTGCGGATGCTCGGCAGACATTTTGGCCACGCCACTGGACACATGCATCAGCTCCTATGTCACGCGGCAGGCTCGCGCCCCCTATACCCTTTAGGGTGCACACCATACCGCTATAGAGATTCGCACAGGGGAATTAACTCTGTTTACTCTTTTTAAATCATAATCACAACAGAAACTACCCAAATCACCCTGATCAAAAGTTTACATACTCTGGTGATTATGGCCTGATAACGTGCACACAAGTTGACACAAAGGGGTTTGAATGGCTATTAAAGGTAACCACCCTCACCCGTGATCTTGTTTTCTTGTAATTGGTGTGTGTGTGTATAAAAGGTCAATGAGTTTCTGGACTCATTGTGGCTGCACTGACATTTTTTTTGCATTCTGAGTCATGGGGAAAGCAAAAGAATTGTCAAAGGATCTGCAGAAAAAGGTAGTTGTACGGTATAAAACAGAAAAGGGATATAAAAAGATATCCGAGGAATTGAGAATGCCAACAAGAAGTGGAAAATTAGGGGTTCTGTTGAAACCAAACCACGGTCGTGTAGACCAACTAAAATTTCAGCCACAACTGCCAGGAAAACTGTCTGGGAGACAAAGAAAAACCCACAAATAACTTCAGGTGAAATACAGGACTCTGAAAACATGTGGTGTGGCTGTTTCAAGATGCACAATAAGGTTCCATGCACACTGGGCTTAAAAAAACGTCTGTTCTTTTTGGAGTAAAAAACGTCCATATAGAGCATTTTTTGTACAAAGTTTAGACGAGTTTAGGAGAGTTTTACGTTTTTTCTGCCAGTGAGCTCCAATCAGAAACGCGAATGAGAAGGTTTTTTTTTCCTGCCTCTAAACGTTGTTCTCAAAAATATGCCTGTAAACGTCCTAATGTATATGGACACAAAGGATAAGATTGAGTTGCTTCTACAGGCAGAACACAAAACTCCTGTAGAAGCAACGTTTTTTATTCCAGTGTGCATGGAACCTTAGGAGGCACAGGAAGAAAGATGGGCTGCATGGTAGTAGCCAGAAGAAAGTCGTTACTACGCAAATGCCACAAAGTATCCCGCTTACAATACACCAAACAGCACAGAGACAAGACTCAAACCTTCCGGCACAAAGTCATTTGGAGTGATGAGACCAAAATCAAGCTTTTTGGCCACAACCATAAACACCACATTTGGAAAGAAGTCAACAAGGCCTATGATGAAATTTACGCTATTCGTACTGTGAAACACAGAGGTGGATTGCTGATGTTTTGGGGATGTGTGAACTACAAAGGCACAGGAAATTTGGTCAAAATTTATGGCAAAATTATTGCAGATTGTTATCAAAAAAATACTGTAGTAACATTTGCATTCATCAGCCATGAAGCTGCTCATGGGACGTACTTGGACATTCCAACATGACAATGATCCAAAACACAAGTCGACTTGTCATTGGCTACAGCAGAATAAAGTGAAGGTTCTGGAGTGGCCCTCTCAGTCTCCTGACCTCAATATCATTAAGCCACTCTGGGGAGATCTCAAATGTGCAGTTCATGGAAGACAACCCAAGAATTTACAGGAACTGGAGACTTTTTGCCAAGAGGAACAGGCAGCTTTACCATCTGAGAAGATAAAGAGCCTCATCCACTAAGACCACAAAAGACTTCAAGCTGTCATTGATGTTAAAGGGAGCAATACACGGTATTAAGAACGGGAGGTCATTTTGGTTGTTAATTAATTTGAACAATATATATATATATTTTATTATATGTGTTTTAAGGAAGTACTTTATACTACATCCTGTTCCGACCCCGCCCCTTTGGGGGAGTGTAGGATTGGTATTTCTTGTATAAAAGCCAGCATTATGGGGGTGCAATGATATGCCCCTGTTGATGGCTGTTTGAGCCAAAATGCGTCAGGTTTGCATTATAGCACCCCATATTGCTTTTATTTATGTGATCACTTTCATTTTACTTTTCGATGTTTTGTCATTTTTTTATGACTTTTTAAATAAAACCTGCTATGGTTTGTTTTGACCTGCACCATTGGAGCACTCTTCTTCTTTTTTTTCCATTTCTGAGTCTGTTGGAACTATTTGTTCCCTCCGTCCCTGCATTTGAAGGCCGATTTGTTTGGTTCCTGTCATTCCTACCGGTCCTGGTTCTGTCCTAAGGATTGAGAAAAGCACCAACATTCGGGGAATCCTGGTTGCAGCGACCAAGGTCCTAAGAGGCCATCAAGCGCTTTAGACTCACTGCTGTAAAGCAGCTGGAGTCCACCATACATGGAAAGAGTACCCTACCTCACATGTTAGATGCTTTCATGATCCCTGCAGACAATTAGTTATTCGTCAGTCCACACCAGCGATTGGAGAGTCATATATTTGTTTGTTCATGGACTATTTTCACATTTAGTGTGTTATTTTTCCTGTATGACATATAGTGATATATGGACTTCATCATTTTATCATCATTATCTGTTATAATTTGTATGTTATCACCATCACTGTGTTGAGATACACTTATAAGCGCCGCACTTATTATTTATATTTGGGTCGTTTCTGTTGTCATTATGATTTACCAAGAGTAAACACAGTTGATTGATAATAAATGGCTTTGGCCAAACACTAACCACGAGTGAAAGAAAAGTTTTTGTGTTATCATTCATATTCTCTGAAAAATGGCCAAGAAATAATAAAATCTACCAGGGTATGAGCACAATTGTCTATCTATCTATGTATCTATGTATCTATCTATCTATCTATCTATCTATCTATCTATCTATCTATCTATCTATCTATCTATCTCAGCTGATTTCCATCATCCAATCACGTGCAAGCAAAAGTGCTGTTTTTTTTTCTTCCTTGCACCTGATTGGGTATTCTTTGTAAAATTAAGAATCACCTCACTAAACTCTGGGGAAAATTAGTGCAACTGCACTTGCAAAGTACACAGTCTATTTGCCTTTAATAAATCAGCCCCAACGTGTCTTAAAGCGGGAGTTCACCCCCAAATCAACTTTTTGACATTAGTTCCAGCACACTGCTAACATCTGCGGTATGCTGTTTTTTTTTTTTTACGCTACTTATCGTTTTATGAGCCCTTGTTATCCGGCTCCGAGCGGGGAATCCTGCGGGGAGTAGGCGTTCCTAAGCGAAGAGGATTTAATTGATGGGCTACTAAAGCGCGTCACGGCTTCCGAAAACACCCGAAATGACACTCGGGTGTTTACGGCGCTAAACGGCGCCTGCCGTGTAGAGCTGACTGCGCAGGTGTCGTAAACACCCGAGTGTCACTCTCGGGTATTTTCGGAAGCCGTGACGTGCTTTAGCCGACCATCAATCAACTCCTCTTCGCTTAGGAACGCCTATACCCGGAAGCGATCCCCGCTCGGAGCCGGATAACAAGGGCTCATAAAACGATAAGTAGCGAAAAAAAAACAAAAAAACAGCATACTGTAGATGTTAGCAGTATGCTGGAACTAATGTCAGAAAGTTGATTTGGGGGTAAACTCCCGCTTTAAGTGTCTTGCCCAGCTCTTTTTCTTTCATATGCAATAGCACAGTTTAGAATATCTATGCAATTTTATGCAATGTTGGGTATAAAATGGAAATTAGGTTAACAAATGTAGGAATGTAAAGATATGATTAATATTATATGCCTGTTGTCAGCTGCTTCTGAAATCACTTTTATCAGGCTATGGACCTTGCATATGCCGGTTGCAGTATAATGATCAATATCTTTAACATTTTCAGCTGGCTTTATTTTTTATGTTTTCACACCCACAAACAGAAATGATAATTTCTTCAACAGGTATTTCAGTGTATTGCTTTATACAAGCAGTAGAAAGACAATATTTAAACTGCTATTTTGACAGAATGGGAATGTTTTAAACTGCAATATGGAACCTATTTGAACACTATATAAAATGTTACATTGCATCGTTGTATATAATAACCAAGGTCATTACTGTTGAATTGTGGTGAGAAATATTTTGCTCCTCCAGGCTTTGTGTGACCAATTATTCAAGTTGAAATAACCTAAATATTTTATTTCAGGCCAAGGCCACATGTGAATAAAGCTACATTTTCTGACATATACAGTAGAAATGATACAGGGATAGTATAAAAAGTTGTTGTTCCTGGGCCACTTGTATACAAACACTGAATGTAGCTAATATACAGTACATAATTATTATTATTATTATACATGATTTTTATAGCACCAACAGTTTACGCAGCACTTTACAACTGCCCAGGGGCCCCAACTGCATGGGGGGCCCCTGCACTTTCCCGAAAACCACTGGTCCTTGACCCCACGCTGCCCCAAAATTAGGGGTCCCATGATGGCACAGAAAGTGATGGATACACAAGGGAGGCAGGCAGGCAGTGGTGCGCCATGCTGTGCAGAATTATACATAATATTTCACAGCCAGCAGGGAGGTACAGGGCCGGAGCGCCAGTGATGCTCTGACCCCGCCCCATGCAGCTGAATGCTTGGTGCTTGGTACTCCAAGGAATGGATGTATAGGGGCCACAGTGTAGGAGGTATCAGGGATGTAGTTGGGTCACAATACAAGGGGTATCTTATGGTATATGGTTACAGTGCTGGAAGGAATATCTAGGGTGTAGAGGGGTCAGAGTGCTGGGGTGATATATGGGGTGTAGAGGGGTCAGAGTGCTGGGGTGATATATGGGGTGTAGAGGGGTCAGAGTGCTGGGTGGATATCTGGGGCGTAGAGGGGTCAGAGTGCTGGGGGGATATCTGGGGTGTAGAGGGGTCAGAGTGCTGGAGGGACATCAGGGGTGTACAGGGTTCAGAGTGCTGGGGGGATATCTGGGATGTCGAGGGGTCAGAGTCCTGGGGGGATATCTGAGATGTAGAGGGGTCAGAGTGCTGGGGGGATATCTGGGGTGTAGAGGGGTCAGAGTGCTGGGGGGGATATCTGGGGTGTAGAGGGGTCAGAGTGCTGGGGGGATATCTGGGGTGTAGAGGGGTCAGAGTGCTGGGGGGATATCTGGGATGTAGAGGGGTCAAAGTGCTGGGGGGATATCTGGGGTGTAGAGGGGTCAGAGTGCTGGGGGGATATCTGGGGTGTAGAGGGGTCAGAGTGCTGGGGGGATATCTGGGATGTAGAGGGGTCAAAGTGCTGGGGGGATATCTGGGGTGTAGAGGGGTCAGAGTGCTGGGGGGATATCTGGGGTGTAGAGGTGTCAGAGTGCTGGGGGGACATCAGGGGTGTACAGGGTTTAGAGTGCTGGGGGAATATCTGGGATGTCGTGGGGTCAGAGTGTTGGGGGGATATCTGGGGTGTAGAGGGGTCAGAGTGCTGGGGGGATATCTGGGGTGTAGAGGGGTCAGAGTGTTGGGGGGATATCTTGGATGTAGAGGGGTCAGAGTGCTGGGGGGATATCTGGGGTGTAGAGGGGTCAGAGTGCTGGGGGGATATCTGGGATGTAGAGGGGTCAGAGTGCTGGGGGGATATCTGGGATGTAGAGGGGTCAAAGTGCTGGGGGAATATCTAGGGTGTAGAGGGGTCAGAGTGCTGGGGGGATATCTGGGGTGTAGAGGGGTCAGAGTGCTGGGGGGATATCTGGGGTGTAGAGGGGACAGAGTGCTGGGGGGACATCAGGGGTGTACAGGGTTTAGAGTGCTGGGGGAATATCTGGGATGTCGAGGGGTCAGAGTGTTGGGGGGATATCTGGGGTGTAGAGGGGTCAGAGTGCTGGGGGGATATCTGGGGTGTAGAGGGGTCAGAGTGTTGGGGGGATATCTTGGATGTAGAGGGGTCAGAGTGCTGGGGGGATATCTGGGGTGTAGAGGGGTCAGAGTGCTGGGGGGATATCTGGGGTGTAGAGGGGTCAGAGTGCTGGGGGGATATCTGGTGTGTAGAGGGGTCAGAGTGCTGGGGGAAATCTGGGATGTAGAGGGGTCAGAGTGCTGGGGGGATATCTGGGGTGTAGAGGGGTCAGAGTGCTGGGGGGATATCTGGGATGTAGAGGGGTCAGAGTGCTGTGGGGATATCTGGGGTGTAGAGGGGTCAGAGTGCTGGGGGGATATCTGAGATATAGAGGGTTCAGAGTGCTGGGGGAATATCTGGGGTGTAGAGGGGTCAGAGTGTTGGGGGGATATCTTGGATGTAGAGGGGTCAGAGTGCTGGGGGGATATCTGGGGTGTAGAGGGGTCAGAGTGCTGGGGGGATATCTGGGATGTAGAGGGGTCAGAGTGCTGGGGGGATATCTGGGGTGTAAAGAGGCCATAGTGCTGGAGAGGCATCAATCTAGCAGATATATTATATGCACAGGACAGCTTTGTTACTTGTATGTATGTAGTATTTTCCCCCACTGTTTCTTTGCTGTACAGAATGATTGTTCATGTAGTTAATGTGGAGCTCCACCCAAAAGGGAAAGCTCCGCTTGTCTGCCTCCTACCTACTTGATGTCTGTTTACCTGCGCTGTCTCCATTGTAGGGGCCCCAGAGCATTACTTTGCCCAGGGGCCCATGATGCTATTAAGACGGCCCTGCTTTACAATGTAGAGGGGGGACAGCACAATTACGATACAGTTCAATACAGAAGGGACAGGACGGGCCCTGCTCATAAAGCTTACATTCTAAAGGACACTAATGTTTGTGAATGTTAGACATAGTACTGTAAGTACATTACTGGAACTTGCTCCTGATTTATTGTCCATTTAAAAACTGGAGGAGAACAGGTGAGTACGGAAACATTTCAGCAGCCAGAGAAAGAATGCAGAGGGAAGTGGGACATACCAGCCTCTGCATTCCTCTTCCTGTTGCTTGTCTTAGGAAACTGCTCAGAGCCAGGACAAGCTGCCTTTAAAGCAGCCGTCTCCTTCCTAGCTGTTGTCGGATTGATTGCAGCAGTAGAGGAGAGGGGGAAGGTCAGGCCATACAGCTCCTTAGGAAGCTCCTTGCAACATAGGACTAAGTACTATGTGTAATATGTCTAATAGTGAACAGTCTGTGCATGCACACATCAAAAGGTAAAAATACAGAAAATACATTTAATAATAATAAAATACTGAAGATAAAGTACAACACATCTTACCTTGGACAGCAGAGCAGCTCATTAAAATTGCAGTAGCACACCATATCACATCCTGTGCCTTCCCAAATGTGGTCCTGCAGATTTTTATTCATTGGCCAAAGATCCTGCATTCCCTCTGGAATGTTATGACAGTTCCGATCTTTGAGAATCTTTTTATAACAAGAGAGACGCCCGACTGGAGTAGCAGTGATTCCCCAGACAATAGTCAATAATAGTACAACAACTCTAGCCAATTTCATTTTTCACCAGACAAAAATAAGATTACCCTGAAAGAAAAAAAAAAAACGGCACATCATTTAAAATGTAAGTGTGTGTTTGGATGTCTGTACAGGCAGAGCTGGATTTCATTTAAAGAATGAATAGGCAACCCTTATTTACTTAAAACTCCCTTTTGTAATAATGCTATGAGTACCTTGGCTTTTTTCAGTTTTCATAATTTCACCACCAAAGGGTATTAGCAGACAGTATATATCATTTTAAGCTCTAACATTAAAATTCAGATGTCACATACATACTGTAAACAGGGCCGTCATCAGGGGGGACAGCCATACACATGTAGGGGACCCATGAGTCCCAAGGGGCCAGGCCCCAACTAGGGGCAGACTGACCATTTAAATCGGGTCAGTAGGGAGCCCCGTGAGAGGCTCAGTCTGCCCCTGGAGGTGCCCACAGATTACGACACAGATAAGAGGAGGGTTATGCTCAGAGGAGGAAGTGAACCATGGCATCCCTGTCGGTGGTTGCCGCAGCGCTGGGAGAGGACTCACATGCTGGCCAGGATGAGAGAGGGTGAGTGGACTCATGTAAAACAAAACCAAAGAAAATTCCCAGCTCAACTTGCCAGCCAGCCTGCTACCAACCAAATTAACCTGTCTAATGCCGCATACACACCATCACTTTATGTGATGAAAAAAAATGACGTTTTTAAAAACGTCACTTTAATTGACTGTGTGTGGGGGAAAACGTTGTTTTATGTCTTGTAAAAAACGACCAAAAAAAATTGAAGCATGCTTCAATTTTATGTGTCGTTTTTCAAAAGTGCACTTTTTACTTCACAGAAATTGACCGTGTGTAGCAAAAAAATTCGTTTTCTAAGACGTTTTTTCATCCACGCATGCCCAGAAGCTACTTATGAAGCAAGCTTCAATGGTAAAACGTGGTGGAACGTAACCTCACTTTGCAAGATCATTGTGAAAAAACGATGGTGTGTAGGCAACTTTGTCTTTGAAAATTGAAGTTTCAAAAACGTCATTTTTTACTTCACAGAAAGTGTCGTTTTTTTTCATCACATAAAGTGATGGTGTGTACGCGGCATAACAGTTTGCGTTAAAAACAGGGATTTAGTTAACACACATTTGCAAATACATGCGTAAGCTGCAGAGGCTGCGATAAGGCACCCCATCATTATCTGCAGTCCTAACTATAATTTTTTGAGAGCCTCCATAGTAGAAGCACATGCATTATATTGAATAGGCAGAGGGCTGGTGAGCCTGGAAAGCGGGCTTTGCTTTTATTTAAAAAACGTATATTGTACTTACAAAAGCAGATAAAAACATGTAGCGTAGAAAACAAAGTGCCGGCCGGCAACTAGCGGACCCCTTCCTCCTTAGCGTGGTGATGTCATTGCATGTCCTCCCAAATGGGAGGACGTGCAGTGACGTCACGACGCTAAGGAGGAAGGGCTCCGCTAGTTGCCGGCCGGCACTTTGTTTTCTACGCTGCATGTTTTTATCTGCTCTTTTTTATCTGTCTTTATCTGCTCTTGTAAGTACAATATACGTTTTTGAAATAAAAGCAAGTTTTACGGAATTACACTATGGTGCATCCTTTCTCTACCCATATATCTGGATGAGCCTGAGATTGTGCCGGAAGTTCTTCCCCGGGAACCTGTCTCCCCCTGCATTCCTGTGAGTCCATCTAAGTAAAGGCCGCGGCTGGGCTATAGCCGACTGCAAATTAAGCTTGCCCTCTAGAAAGCAGGCTTCATATCTCGGTGGAGGGTTGTCACTTCAGTGTGGAAATACTTGTTACATCACGGTGGTGTTTGTCCTCAGGATCGTGTATATGTATGCACCTTTAGTGCACTTTGGGACTATACACCCACATATATTTTATGGACTTGCCTAATACTTGTTATTGAAGTTTTGATTTTATTATTTTTTATTTTCAATTTTGGTGCAGCTTTATTTTCTCTGTATTCCTGGCTCTGTGTATCGCACGCAAGCTGCTGCCTTTTATGTTTAATTCTATCCTTATGTGTAATTAGCACAGTTTTTCCTAATGATATCTGTACACCGAGTGCTATTCTCTATATATAACACTGATATCTGTACACTGAGTGGCACTCAGTGTACGGATATTTGTGCTATGTAGGGGCGGACTGACCATTCAGGTGTAAGGAAGTCTTATATAGAGGTAGGTAGCTTTCAGAGGGTCTGATATAGAGGTAGGTAAGTGTCTGGAGTGCTATATAGAGGTAGGTATGTGTCTGGGGTCTTATGTAGAGGTAGGTAGGTCTCAGTGGGTCTAACATAGAGGTAGGTAGGTGTCTTAAGTCTTATATAGAGGTAGTTAGATGTCAGGCTGTCTTATACAGAGGTAGGTAGGTAGTTGTCAGATTGTATAATATAGAGAAAGGTAAGTGTCAGGTGGTCTTATATTGAAGTTGGTAATGTCAGAGGGTCTTATATAGAGGTTGGTAGGTATTTCAAATTCCTATATAGAGGTCAGTATGTGTCTGGAGTCCTATATAGTGATTGGTAGGTGTCAAAAGGTCTTATATAGAGGTCAGTGTGTCCGGGGGTATTATATAGAGGTCAGTAGCTATTGGTGGGGTCTCATATAGAGGTAGGTAGGTACACTACACGGACCACATCCAGATGTTGTACCAGTACATCAACAATATTTTTGTTGTGTGGAATGGACCTATTGAAACACTTGAACAATTCCTCATCAGAATAAATAAAAATGATTTCAACTTGGGTTTCACCATGTCCTATTATGGGAATCGCATTCCCTTTCTTGGACATTGAAATCTATCCAGGGGAGAATGGGACCCTCTGCAGCAGTCAAGGCTGTCTTAATGAGAGGGCACACCTGGGCACATAGTCACCCGGCACACAAAGCTGCATGGGCCATGCAACCCGTGGCGGAGGTCTGGAGGGCACTGGGTAGATTTCCTCTTTCCCAATGTCTTTTTCAATTTTCGAATTTCGAAAATTCGAAATTGAAAAATTAGAAAATTCGGAAATTGAAAAATTCGAAATTTGAAACATTTTTTTACATTTTCGATTTTTTTCAATTATCGAATTTTGAATTTTTCAATCTTCGAAATTCGGAAATACGAAATTTCTAAAATTGAAAAATTCGAAAATTGAAAAATTCGAAATTCCAGATTTCGTAATTTCTGAAAAATTCGAAATTTGAAAAATTCTAAAATTCGAATTTTTCGATTTTCGAATTTTTCAATTTTCGAAATTTCGAACTTCGATTTTTTCAATTTTTGAATTTTTCAATTTTCGAAATTTCGAATTTCGAATTTTTCCATTTTCGATATTTCGAAATTTCGAAAATTGAAAAATTCGAAAATCGAAATTTCGAAAATTGAAAAATTCGAAAATTGAAATTTCGAAAATTGAAAAATTCGAATTTTTCAATTTTCGAAATTTCGAATTTTTCCATTTTCGAAATTTTGAAATTTCGTATTTCCGAATTTTCGTATTTCCGAATATTTTCGTATTTCGAAAATTAAAAAATTCGAAAATCGAAATTTCGAAAATTGAAAAATTCGAAAATTGAAAAATTCGAAATTAAAAAATTAAAAAAATCGAAAACTGAAAAATTCGAAATACGAAATTTCGAAAATACGAAAATTCGAAAATTGAAAAATTCGAAATTTCGAAAATTGAAAAATTCGAAATTCGAAATTTCGAAAAAAAATTAAAAAAAATTAGTTTCATTCGTTTTTTTCGTTTCATTAGTTTTTTTTCGTTTTTTGCTTTTTCGGAAATCCGAAAATTTCCAGAATTTACGAAAAAAAATTATTTTTTTCGAAATTTACGAATTTACGAAAAAAGCTAAAAAAAAAAGAATGAAACAAAAAACGGAAATTTTTTTTTTTCGAATTTCCCGAATTTACGAAAAAATAAAAAAAACGAAAATAACAAACGAAAAAAACGATTTTTTTGGCAGTGCACATTTCTATATTGATCTGGATTACACTTTTCATATTTTGCAATAGTTGCATAGTTGCAAGGCTCCTTTTACATGGGTAAGGGTGGCGGCGGCGGTAAAGCGGCACTATTTTTAGTGGCGCTTTACTGCTGTTTTTGCAGCGGTTTTCGGCCGTTAGTGGGGCGCTTTTAACCCCCGCTAGTGGCCAAAAAAGGCAGCGTTTCGGTCGTGCTGCCCATTGATTTCAGTGGGCAGGAACGGTGGAGGAGTGGTGTACACACCGCTCCTCCACCGCTTAAGGCTCCATTCACACCTAGGCGTTTTTACGCCTGTAGCGTGACGCGCACAAACGCCAGAGGGACGAAAAGTAATGAAAGGCAATGGGGATGGTTCACATCTGAACGCCTAAACGCCTGTAGCCTGTAGCCTGTAGCTCAAAAAAGTTCCGGACCCTTTTTTGTCGCTCCTAGCGCGCGATATGCGCGTAGTTGAGCGTTTTTTTTTTACATTGAAGTCAATGTAAAACGCCTGATACGCGCGTATTGCGCGTAAACACGCGCTTGTACAAGCGTTTTGACGCCTGTGTTGCTGAAATCCAATACAGGAAATGGAAAAAAAAGTACATAATATCATACAGGAAGTCCACAAATCACCATTTTTATTTGTAAAAATACATTGGAGTCCAGCAGCATTGCAGCATGGAGGCTCAATTGGATGAAATCCTTTCTGGCGTGGATGCTGAAAAATTCATCAGCATGGTAAAGCAGCACCCTGTCCTTTATGACATTAGTCATCCTGCCTACAAGCTGCGAACTGTTCGGAGGAGGGCATGGGACGAGATTGGCACTCAGTTGTACCCGAACTGGGATAGAATAAAGGAGAAGGATAAAAAAGGTAAAGTCTGCAAACAGCAAACTTACCATAGTGAGATAATAGGATAAAAAATTCCTAGGAGAGCAACAAGTGATGTCAGGGATGATCATTTTTCTTATTGGCTAATATGGAAAAAGACAAAGTACAAAAACGTCGAACGCCACTGTGCGAAAACGCGCGCAAACGCGCATATACGCGCGACAAAAACGTCGGTAAAAATCGCCTGTAAAAACGCCTGTACGCCCTACGCCTAGGTGTGAATGCAGCCTTAAAGATGCTTCTTGCAGGAGTTTTTTTAACGTCCTGCCAGCACATCACCTCTGTGAAAGCCCTCTGGGTTTTATACTGAGACTGCAGGGGAGGAGTTTTCAGGTGCTTTACAGGTGCTATTTTAGCCCAAAAGCGCCTGAAAAATGCCCCAGTGTGAAAGGGGTCAAAGAGTATTAATCTAAAAGTGGGCACACTGAGGCACTTGGTGGGATGGTCAGTGGGCAGATTCTTTGGGGCGGCCAGGGGGGGGCCCTGGGGAATGTTGGTGGTCTATTTCCACTCAGATATTTTTCTCTTTTCTCCGATTGAATTTTATTTTCATTCCAAGAGATTGCTTTTATGGAGAATACGTGGCCATATGTGCCCATCTGGCTTCTCAGCCTACATTCTAAAGTTTATCCTGCATTCTTTTTGTTCCAACCTCAGTGTTAGCTAATGGTGGAATTCTGTGTTGGATGCCGGGTTTTAAGTTTTAATAATGGGGCATTTTTTATATACTACCTCAGTAGGGATGAGCTTCGTATTCAAATCAAACTCATGTTCGACTCGAACTTCGTATGTTCGATCGGTCGTCGAAATAGGAACAAAACAGATCGTTCGCGCCAAATTCGAGTTACGTTTCACAGACCATAATTCACTGCGGCATCGCTGGCTGATGATTGGCCAAGCTTGCACTATGACCCGCATGCTTGGCCAATGACAGCTTGCAAAAAACGGAGAGCCAAATTTGGCCAAAACCCCCCTCAGGGGGTTTAGTGCACGCCCCACACTATAAAAGGCCGCCTGCAGGTCGGCCTTGTGTAGTGTGTTGCGGTGGTTAAGAGAGGACAGAGAGAGTGTCATTTTTTGCAGGTAGATAGAGCAGGCAGGTAGGCTAGTCAGTTAATGTTACAGTGTGTAGAGGATATATATACATCCCAGGTGTTGTACATATATTTATACACTGTATAGTTTAGCTAGATCAGTTCTTCCTAATTTACTGTCAGGCAGGTGATTGGGCTAGCTGCAGTATTTTTACGTGGTTTATTGCCTGTGTCCTCTTGGTGTGTACTGGCCGTGTGCTCTGTAGTTTGCACCTAAAGCTACTTGGTGGGCTAGATTCAGATAGATTAGCGGATCTTTAGATCCGCGTAATCTATCTGATTTACGATCCGCCGGCGCAAATTTGAGAGGCTAGTGCAGTATTCAGAAAGCACTTACCTCGAAACTTGCGCCGGCAGATCGTAAATTCCCTGGCGTAATTCAAATTCCGCGGCTAGGGGGAGTGTAGTATTTAAATCAGGGGCGTCCCCGCGCCGATTTAAATGCGCATGCGCCGCCGGCTGAATTTCCCAGCGTGCATTGCTCCCAATGACGTCGCTAGGACGTCATTGGTTTCGTCGTGAACATAAATTACGTCCATCCGTATTCGCGACCGACTTACGCAAACAACGTTAAAATTCAAAACTCGCCGTGGGAACGACGGCCATACTTAACATAGGATACGCCTCACATAGCAGGGGTAACTATACGCCGGAAAAAGCCGAACGCAAGCGACGTAAAAAAAAAGCGACAGGCGGGCGTTCGTTTCTGAATCGGCGTAAATGCTCATTAGCATATTCGACGCGTAAAAAACACAGAAGCGCCACCTAGCAGCCGGCCTGGAATTGCAGCCTAAGATCCGACGGTGTAAGTCACTTACACCTGTCGGATCTTAGGCATATCTATGCGTAACTGATTCTATGAATCAGTCGCATAGATACGACCGGCCGGCCTTAGAGATACGACGGCGTATCAGGAGATACGCCGTCGTATCTCCTATCTGAATCTGGGCCGGTGTGTACTGGCCGTGTGCTTTTAAATTTTTTTTTCCATTGATACATGTTCCCTGGGGCAAGATCCGGGTTCTCATAGACGTTTTCACAGGCATACTATAGACACCCAGCAGGTACAATATTTAAAGGAATTTTTCATTTTTTTTTTTTTTAGTTTAAGCATCATTAAAATCACTGCTCCAGAAAAAAACGACTGTTTTTAAAACTTTTTTTCCATTGATATATGTTCCCTGGGGCAAGACCCGGGTTCTCAAAGACGTTTTACAACAATAACTTGCATATTAGGCTTTAAAATTAGCACTTTTGAATTCGAACGTTCGAGTCCCATAGACGTCAATGGGGTTCTAAATGTTCGCGCGAACGTTCGGTCCGTTCAAAGGTTCTGGTGCGAACCGAGCGGTGGGGGGGGGGGATTGTGTCTGAGAGGATGTTCATTTGTGTTCCCGTACTGTTCAGATGTTTCCGTGCTCGCATTCTTTTCCCCTGAGAGATCAATGTAGTGTCTCTAGCATACTGCACACAGTCTAAGGCCCCGTACACACGACCAAACATGTCTGCTGAAACTGGTCCGCGGGCCAGTTTCAGCAGACATGTTCGGTCGTGTGTAGGCCCGAGCGTGCAGGATTCCAGCAAACATTTGCCCGCCGGGCCTTTTCCCAGCGGACAAATATTCCTGGACTTGTTTTAAAACAGTCCGCTGAAATCCTGCCCGCTCGGACATGTTCGGTCGTCTGTACAGACCTACCGTACATGTCCGAGCGCCCGCCATCCCTCGCATGCGTCGAATGACTTCGACGCATGCGTGGAAGCATTTAACAGGCAGGCCCGCCCACGTCGCCGCGTCATCGTCGCGGCGACACCGTGGACACGCCACGCGTATTGTTTACGCGCGGATTTCTGTACGATGGTTAGTACAGCCATCGTACAGAAATCCCCGGCCAGACATGTACGGTGAAAACGGTCCGGCGGACCGCTTTCAGCGTACATGTTTGGTCGTCTGTACACGGCCTTACTGTATTTTCGCTGTACTTTTAGTCACACATATAGTTCTATAAATATAAACACTCTCTTTTTGAGTTATATACATCTCCCTGGATTGCTTTGAATTAATAAGGTGTATCTGTAATTTCTCTTTGCAAAATAAAAAAATAAAATAAAAAATACCATACTAATGACACCCAAATCTATCTCTCTATTCCTCACCTCACTCTTTCAGTCTCCTCTCACATTACTAACTTACTAACTGATATATCAATATGGATGTCACAACACTACTTCAAACAAAATCTTTCTAAAATCGTGCTTGTAATATTTTCTCAGTAAAGTACAGTGAGCGTGAAACCGCTAGCACAAAGGTTATCAACCCTATGATAGACCTCCATAATAAATAAAGAATGCAGTGCTATAGCATATCAAACATAAAATGCCATCTGTAAAAACATTATAAATGTGTTTATCACACAAAATCCTAACATGTAATAAAAATCTTAAAATGTCCATAAAGTGCAAAATGTGACAAAAATGTGTAGAGATCATGCAATTAAAGAGAAGGTTCGGGAAAAAAATAATAATTAAAAGCCAGCAGCTATACATACTGCAGCTGCTGGCTTTTAATAAATCCAGCGATGTTGGCAGTAGGGTTCCCGAGGTGAAGCCGAAAGGCTACACTGCCACCGTCATTGCGGGTAAGGGAACCTGGCAGTGTAGCCTACTGCACATGCGCGAGGCCCCGATCCTCTCTCCTATTAGCCCGGCGGCCAGGGGAGGGGGAGGAGGGAGCCCCGTGGTGACGTCACTGCCGCGTCCCTGAAGTGGGAAAGGATACCTGTCTAAGACAGGTGTCCTGTCCCCCCTCCCCCCGAAAGGTGCCAATTGTAGCACCGGAGGGGGGGAATAATCCATGGAGCGGAAGTTCCACTTTAGGGTGGAGCTCCACTTTAAGGTATGTCTCCACATAAACAGTGGCAAAAGTGCTTCTCTGCATAAAGTGACTCCAGTGCTATTTCCTTCACCAAAATGCAGTCACCAGAATGCCATTGGTATATGGCATAACATCAAAGTATCCTTTGAGAGTTCCCAGCAATCATCCAGTGACTCTTTCACAAGTAAAATGGCCTCTCATACTGAAACCTGATCAGAAGGGTTCTCATCACACGGAGCCTATGAAAAAGGTGAGAAAAGGTTTATGTTGTAATCGGGGTGTTTTTTCAGCAGGAAAGTGGGGGGACGCAGTTCCGGCACCTCCAGCTCTGAATATATGTAATGGCAAGGAGTGCTGGGGTGTATTGGAGGGTCTATTGATGCTGGCTGCTGGGGGATCTATTTTTACAGGGGGGGTTCTATTGTTGCTGGGGGCTTTTATGCTACTAGGAGGGGTCTATTGTTTCTAGCTGTTCAGAGTCTATTGTTGCTGGGGGTGCTCCATTTTTGCTTGCTACAGGGGATCTGTTTTACTTCCTATCATTAACAAATTACTTAGCACCATGAATTGATACTTGAATGAATGAATGACTTGTATAGCGCAACGCATGCGAACTGAATCGCCTCTGGGCGCTTTTTCCAGCCAGTATCTGCTTGGCTGGTGCGGTCATTTTTACCCCGTAGGATCATGACACGCTAGGGACACACAGTCATACATACAGATATACATATATACTTGGCCAATTTGGACAAGATCCAATTTTACCTACCAGCATGTCTTTGGAGTGTGGGAGGAAACCAGAGTACCCGAAGGACACCCACGCAGACACAGGGAGAACATGCAAACTCCAGGCAGATGGTGTCGTGGTTGGGATTCGAACCAGCGAACCTTTTGCTGCTAGGCGAAAGTGCTACTCACTGCACCACTGCACTCACTGCACCACATACTTGGTTCTGTATCCATTGCTGATTGGTGTGTAGGGGGTGGAACCAAGGAATGGTGCTTGGAGGAGGATAGGGGGTTGAACCAAGGAACCGTGCTCAGAGGTGAGTAAGGGTTGGAACCAAGGAATGTTGCTTGAAGGAGGGTAGGGGGTGAAACCAAGGAATGGTGCTCAGAGGTGGGTAATGGGTGGAACCAAGGAACGGTGCTCAGAGGTGGGTAAGGGTTGGAACCAAGGAATGTTGCTTGAAGGAGGGTAGGGGGTGAAACCAAGGAATGGTGCTCAGAGGTGGGTAATGGGTGGAACCAAGGAATGGTGCTCAGAGGTGAGTAGGGGGTGGAACCAAGAAATGGTACTTGGAGGAGGGTAGGGGGTGAAACCAATGAATGGTGCTCAGAGGTGGGTAATGGGTGGAACCAAGGAATGGTGCTTGAAGGAGGGTAGGGGGTGAAACCAAGGAATGGTGCTCAGAGGTGGGTAATGGGTGGAACCAAGGAATGGTGCTCAGAGGTGGGTAATGGTTGAAACCAAGGAATTTGTGCTCGGAGGTGGGTAGGGGGTGGAACCAAGGAATGGTGCTTGAAGGAGGGTAGGGGGTGAAACCAAGGAATGGTGCTCAGAGGTGGGTAATGGGTGGAACCAAGGGACAGTGCTCAGAGGTGGGTAAGGGTTGGAACCAAGGAATGTTGCTTGAAGGAGGGTAGGGGTGAAACCAAGGAATGGTGCTCCGAGGTGGGTAATGGGTGGAACCAAGGAATGGTGCTCAGAGGTGAGTAGGGGGTGAAACCAAGGAATGGTGCTCTGAGGTGGGTAGGGGTGGACACAAGAGGTGACTTAAAAGAAGGGAGTTCCTGCACCTATTTTTTTAAGAAAAAAGCCCTGGGTGTAATGATTTATTCTAATTTATTTTAAAACTAGTAACATACAATTAAAATTAAGGATGTACATCCAGTATAAAAACATAAATGGCTGAACTACACGATCCACAATATCTACAAGATTTTAATGCAATGTCATTGATTTATTCATTTACACTGCAATTTAAGGTACAAAATCTACCAATCTGAGCACGAATTTATGTGTGGTCTACCATCTTATTGGAAGACCAGAACATTCCCTTTTCACATTTAGAAAGTCCAGAAATAAGTCATGTTTCCCATTCTTATAACAGAATCCTATGGACCAAAAAAAAACAATTGTAAATCAAGACTTTTCTAGTAATGCAGTGCAAAAAATAAAGCTAAATGGCAAACAACGATAACTATCAACCAGATGGTTTCTGATTGTTTACTGCATATTTTACCCCATGGCAGTTTTTTTTAGCTGTCTGTGTCCCTACACACCCCCTACATTTGTTCTGGTGACCATTGTCACCAGGACTAAAAGTAAACTTCAGAGAGATTTCCTATGACCTCCTGTTGTAGCTACAGGACAGAAAGTGAAGAAAAATCACCCTAACATGAAACAAACAGCAAAAAAAAACAACAAAAAGCTAGCGTATTCTGGTAGCTATTGGGGAAGTGCTCCCCACAGTAGCTGGGTATTCCATAGAAGCTCCTACCTGGCTGCCCATATAAAATATTTTGTGTCTGCATCTGAGCATGGTCAGTAAATAGGCACTCTGCCACACTATCAGCACATACAGTGATATAAATATGAAAGGGATGGCATTTTCATTCTGCAGTTCTCCATACTGATGAATCTGATCACCTTTTTTCAAAGATCTAGTAAGTTGACATATATCACTGATCATTTGCCACTGTCTGGGCTCAAAGCTTTGCTTGCAGAGATAGTTTAGCATCTGCAAGGCGGAATATAGAACACGGCTGATTATCCTGTGGAGAAAAAAAATATTTGCAAGGCTAGTTGAGAATTGTAGCAGGGCTAACTGGTCAAATTATGCCAAAACTCCCTTGGCCATGTCCAAGACATTTTTAGGCCTGGATAATTTAGCTGGGGCAGTCTTTGGGTAGCTAAATTTGTTGCATGAGACATGCAGGGGGCTAATTGAATACCTTGGTTTGCGAACATAATTTGTTCCAGAAACATGCTTGTAATCCAAAGCCTTGTATATCAAAGCATTTTTTTTTACAGGGTATACAAGAGAAGAGAAGCACCTCTAAGGCCCCATACACACGAGAGGATTTATCCGCAGATACGGTCCAGCGGACCGTTTCCACGGATAAATCCTCTCAAAGATATCCGCTGATTTCGATGGGATGGAGTGTACACACCATCCCATTGAAATCCGCGCGGAAATCCTCTGCCGATGACGTGTCGCGCCGTCGCCGCGATTATGACACGGCGACGGGCGCGACGCTGTCATATAAGGAATTCCACGCATGCGTCAAATCATTACGACGCGTGCGGGGAATCCCTTTGGACGAATGGATCCGGTAAGTCTGTACAGACGAGCGGATCCATCCGTTGGAATGGATTCCAGCAGATGGATATGTTGTGCAGCACAACAAATATTCGATCTGCTGGAATCCATCCCAGAGGAGATTTCTCCGCGGAAACAGATCCGCTGGCGTGTACACACCATAGGATCTATCCGCAGAAACCCATTTGCTGGGATTTATCTGCGGATAGATTCTATCGTGTGTACGGGGCCTTAGTGTAGCAATAAGTTTCCAAATGTTGTACCTCCATTAAATGTAACCATATTGCTACACTAATGCCGTGTACACACGATCGGTCAAACCGATGAGAATGGTTTGATGGACCGTTTTCATCAGTCCAAACCGATCGTGTGTGGGTGCCATCGGTTATTTATCCATAGGTTAAAAAAAAAGCAATCTTGTTTTAAATTTAACCGATGGATTCCTAACCGATATAAAAAAAAAAAACGATCGTTAGTAGGCACAACCATCGGTTAAAAATCCACGCATGCTCAGAATCAAGTCGACGCATGCTTGGAAGCATTGAACTTTGTTTTTTTCAGCATGTCGTTGTGGTTTACGTCACCGCGTTCTGACACGATCGTTTTTTTAACCTATGGTGTGTAGGCGCGACTGACCATCAGTCAGCTTCATTGGTTAACCGATGAAAACGGTCCATCAGACCGTTCTCATCGGATGAACTGATCGTGTGTACGCGGCATTAGAGTCTCCTCTCTTCTTTTTTGTACTCAGTTGTGACATGACGCTACTCTTATATCAAGACATCGCTTGTATATCAAGGCAAAATTTATTAGAACATTTTGCTTGTCTTGCAAAACGCTCTCAAACCAAGTTACTCTCAAACCAAGGTTTTACTGTATCTCCAAAAACAATACAGTTGTGAGATTATTCCCTTGTTATGGAAAATGCAATTGTAGATGGTGGGGGAAACTTTCATGGCCATTCACTGCTGTGTGGATTTCTTACCCCAGGCTCCCTTCCAGAAAAAGCAGTGTTTGGCAGTGATTTGCTGTAAGAAATATGAGAAAAAGGTGGATTAACCACTTAAGACCCGGACCTTTAGGCAGCTAAATTTTCCGTTTTGTTTTGTGCATCATGAAAACAAGAAGATATTTAAACAATTCCTGGATAACGTTCAGATTCAGATTCTGATTCTGATTTGACCAGTTAGCCCTGCTAATGATAACCAATTTTTGTCTGTGAGAGCAGCAAAATTAAATGCAAATAAGGGCCTTGAGACCAAACATTGTATAATTAAAAAGTCAATGATGTTCAGAGTTCAGGGTTTTTGAAGCACCTACATAGAAAACGGAATACTGGGCCATATTCTGAGAGAAGTTACGATGGAGTATCTCAGGATACTCCATCGTATCTCTCTTTTTTGGCCCGTGTATCTATGCGACTGATTCTTAGAATCATTTTCGCATAGATACACTTAAGATCCGCCATGTGCAAGTCACTTACACTGTCGGATCTTAAATGTAATTACGCCGCCCGCCGCTAGATGGCATTTACGCGAAGGTCTCATTTGTTTATGCAAATGAGCCTGCTACGCCGATTCCCGAACGATTTTGCGAACGTCGTTTGCGTAAGCGGAAACTTACTCCTGCTATATGAGGAGTAAGTTTCCGCATGTCCCATGTAGGCCATGTTACGGATAGCGTCGGGTCCGTGTCGTGTTTTTCCGTCGGCTACGTCGTTTCCCTAAGTCGTTCTTGAATACGACTTTACATCAATGACGCACACGTCGGCGTCATTGACGTTTTCTGCCGAGAACTGGAGCATGCGCACTGGGCTTTTTTAAGCCCGGCACATGCGCAGTTACTTAGGATCGGGGGCGCGCTTAATTTGAATAGAAGCCGCCCCCTTGAAGATACGCGTGGCTACGCCGGGCCATTTACTCTCCGCCGCCCCAAACTACGGAGCAAGTGTTTGGGGAATACAGCACTTGCTCCTGTAGTTTGGGGCGGCGGAGTGTAAATGCCTTACGCGCCGCCCGCGGACATTTAGAGAGAATATGGGCCTCTATCTCTGTTCCCACCAGTTCACTCCTAACCCTGCTCTGGTCCTCAAACAGACCCTAAATCTGCCTATCCTGCAATGGCTATTTGTGTCAGTGACCAAATATCCATAAGCCACAAGACAGGAATAAAGATAACAATGCTAGGTGACAGCAGAACACCAACTACACAGATACTTGACTGCATTGAAAAAAAAAGGGGTTAAAAATAAAATAAAAACAGTGGTTACAATGAAGCACAGAAGACAATTCCAGATTCTAACCAAACAGCCAAAGACTTGTAGTTAGGAACATGTACCCTAGCCCTAATTATTGTTATTGCTTGTCAAATCCAATGGCGAGTGTCTTCAACCTCTGATTGACGTAAACTAGACTGGAGAAATTTCCTTTTTGATCGAATTAAATCATAAATTGGGCATGGTTCTGACTTTTGCCAAATGCATCACTAATCATACTACACATATCTTCAGTTGGACACTACTAGATTTATCTTATTTAGTTGAGAAAAAAAGATGGTGGACAAAAAGAGCTTTGTTTAGTACTGTACACCTCTGTTGCAGGATCCTTTTTGTTTTTTGGTGGTGGTTTGGGTGATGATAAATCTGAGGATGGAGTGGTGACGGGGGCGTGGGACCACATCAAAAGGACAAGGAGGATGATGACACAATGGGGGTTATTTATGAAAAGCAAATCCACTTTGCACTACAAGTGCAAAGTGCACTTGGAAGTGCAGTCACTGTAGATCCGAGGGGGACATGCAAGGAAAATAAAAAACAGCATTTTAGCTTGCACATGATTGGATGATAAAATCAGCAGAGCTTCCCCTCATTTCAGATCTACCCCTCAGATTTACACCGACTGCACTTCCAAGGGCACTTTCAGTGCAATTTCAAGTGCACTTTGCACTTGTAGTTTTCACTTGTAGTGCAAAGTGGATTTGCCCTTCGTAAATAACCTCCATGTATCTTAACACAAGGTTTTCGTTTCAACAATCTGCTTGTTCTGCATTTTAAAAATTTGCTGCAATTCTAAATAAAAAATCTATGTTTTTGGCTCAAATATTTTAGGTACAAATTGTTGAATATAAAATATTTAGTATGCTAGTTGGTATAGTGGGCTGATATGGTGCGGCATTCATGTATTTGCCGATATCCCAAGAGACCAACATACACAAAAGTACTATAAAATAATTTTTTATTAAAGTTATACATGAAACCATTTAACCATAGAATAAATTCAGAGAGAGAAAATGCTTGGCTGACTTATCCTTAGGACTACTTTTGATGTATTGTGTGTTGTGGTGGAAATTGAGTTCTTGATAGTTTAATTCACTCGATGTCGGACAGTATGGCTAAACAGAACATGTGGTAGATCCTAACTACCTGCATGAAGGTGAAATCTTTCTCACGTCAGGGGTTTCTAAATCTATTTATTGAGGGAATGTGAAAATACATCACATAAACCTTATCGCAATCTAAGGGAGATGTCCAGGTGCACTAGTGCAATATAGAAGTATATGTAGCGCTACCCCCGGAGGAGCCGCTGGTTAGATTTGGGATCGGCGTATTTAAGTTACCTCTATACTGTGTCTAGGGGTGATGGTAGTGCTGAGAGCAATAATAGAATGTCCAGGACCGTTGGTTGACGTTTTCAATGCTTTATTCTCTGGTCAAACATGACCAACATTCAACTTGAGGTAGACAGGATAGGTTGATGAAGGAAGAGTAACTTCACAGGATGAGGCTATGGATAGTAAAGGCAGTCCTGCCTTCTGTAATTGTATTCGTCTCGTCGCCACTCCAGCCGGAGTGGGTGAAGTGCCCCTGGACAGACCTCTCTCACAGGCCTGGCAGCCAGAGCGCCACTTAGAGCTTCTGGGAGGAACAAGTCTCTGCCACCGACTTGGCTCTGATTAAAAGACCTCTGCCACAGGCCTAGTGCTTGAAGTTTGAACGATAGAGCAAATCCTCCCAGTATGTCTGTTGGGGTCACCGACCGACATTTTGAATGTAACCTGTCAGTGTCCGGTCACCCAGATCCCCAGTGGTTCGTTCAAGCCCTGTTGGATCACCTGCCTCCGGGTTCTCCTCAGACCGATCCCTCACCGAACAGCACCCAGCTTGGGATCCTCTCAATAGGTATGGGAACCCAGTAAGTCACTGGGGTCCCCTGGCAGCATCAGTTGCTCCGGGCTATGAGACTCCAGAGTCAGGAACTCCGCGTAGCACGCGACCCCGGCCTGGTAAACCATAGTGGTGGGGCCCGTAATGTGCGTACACCCTAAAGGTGGGTGCCGCACCTGGAACCAGGAACCCGTGGAAAAGGGCCCAGAACAACGGTCTCCGCCACAGAAATACCCCTCCCCAGCATGCCCCGCGAGGGAAAACTCATCTAATTGGCTGCTGAGAAGAAGCGGCTCCGCCTGGACCCCTCTGGCACCACCTGCCGCCCA